>NW_007232317.1:337665-428809 GCF_000164805.1 Carlito syrichta
GGATGGGTGGGGTGGGTGGGTGGATGGATAGTGGGTGCAAGGATAAATGGGAATGTGAGCTGATGGGTGGATAGATGGACGAGTGAGTGGATGGACGGACGGGTGGGTGGGTGGATAAACTCCACACAACTCATTTGAGATTGCGCTGACATTTTGTCCAGTTGGATTTACATCTGACAGTCTAATCCAACTAAGAAAGCTTTTGAATACTTTGTCCTAGCTGCAAGGCTCGTTGACACCATGGACCACAAGATCTTGGGTCTTGAAGTCTTTTCCAGAAAGGATTGAGAGGCTACTCACAGAGTCACAGGGTGTCAGGAGGGCCTGAGTCTCACTGTCTCCATTTCTCAGAGGATGAACAGGTGGCCTCCAAACTCTTCATAGCATGTACTGAGACTTTAGAATTATAAATGTCAACCCAACACTGCCTAGTAATTCTATTTCTCTGTGCACAGGGTGACTCTCCCGCAATCTCCCATGTCATGTATCCATCGATGGACGCACCACATGAGTCAATGAGAAAAGAGACGCCATTGACGGCAACTCCTTCCTCCCTCCCCGGTCTTCAGCCTGACCTGCACCTGCACCCCCCCTTTCTTCCCTCCCGTCTTTATGGCAGTGCCGCCCTTGCCCATGAGCCAGTGCCTCCACTCTGTGCTGGCTGATGCCATCTCCTGCCTCCCGCCCATCACCCGTGTCTCCTCTCTTTGGAGCATTGACACGCCAGTAGACTCGAGTTTTGGTCAAACGAAACCAAAACAAACCCACTCTTTTTACCCCGCATGCCTCTCCAGCCACCCCTGCTGTCCCTGCTTCCCTTCCAGAAAACCTTTTGAGCTGTCTGTGTGCACCGTCTCCCTGTCCCCAACTTCCACAGTTTCTATTGGGCACCTCTGTTGGCCGTCCTGGCATCACCCCAAAACTGCTCTCCCCTGGGTCCCCAGCTTGACCTTCCTGCGGCCAAGGTCAGTGGGCAGTCTGGGGTCCTGATCTAGCTGTGGCTAGAACTGAGCACAGGATAAGTTCTCAACCTGGTGTTTATTCACTTGTTTATCGTTTGCTACCTGTCCCTCACTCTAAAGTGTGACCTCCCTGTGGGAGGGAGTCTTGGGTACCCGATTTGCTGGTGTATTCCTGGTGCCTGTCACAGGGCAGGTGGGTGTGGACAGGTGTTGGCATTACCTGATGCATGTGCCTCGGCAGGCCTAAGTCTTCTCCACGTCACCCAGATATGGAACTGCAGGACTTCAGATTTGGGAGGGACTTCAAAAGTGATCAGATCGGAGTGTCACTGACCCACAGGTAAAATAGCTAGACTGATGCTCCACTGCTGGAAGCTTCTGGAAGAGCTGACACTTGAGCCAAGTCCTCTTGGTTCCCTGCCTAGGCTCTCTCCGTAACACCTGGCCCTGTGCATGTGGGCAGAGCCTTGGTGCCACGGAGTCCTCACTTGGGAGCAGAGGCTTGGGGGTGTTCTCCTTCTAGACTGACGTGAACTCGTAGCCAAGCAGAGGAGAAAAGTGTGATCTTTTAAGAAAATGTATGATCTTTCCTTAAAACTACCTTTGTGGAAAAGTATCTAGCTTTATTCAATGAGTTGAATGACCATATTTGTGTTCCTAAAATATGTTGATTATTTTCACAATCAAATCATTTCATATGGCTGGGCACAGTGGTTCATACCTATAATCCCAGCACTTTGGGAGGCTGAGGCGGGAGGATTTCTTGAGCCCAGGAGTTTGAGACCAGCCTGGGCAGCATAGGAAAACCTTGTCTTCATAGAAAATCTTAAAAATTAGCCAGGTGTGGTGGTATGCACCTGTAGTCCCAGCTACTTGAGAGGCTGAGGCAGAAGGATCACCTAAGCCCAGTAGCCCGAGGCTGTGGAGAGCTGTGATCGTGCTACTGCCCTCCGGCCTGGGTGATAGGGTGAGACCCTGACTCAAAAAAGTTAAATTAAAATTGCTTTATGATTTTCTGGAGCATAAAAGCAACATATGCGTATTGTAACTAATTCAAAGAATTATTAAAAATTATAAGTAAAAGCTACTTGAACCCCCTTCCCCTAAGGTAATTGCCATTGAAATTGCTTCTTACCTATATCGTGAGGCACCCACTAACACAGAAAAGTGCACAACTTATACATGGGCGGCTCAAGGAATTGTTACAAAATGAATACTCAAGTATCCGGCATGCCGAACAACAAAGAGGACGTGAACAGCTCTCAGGAAATCCTCCTGGCACTCCGAGGCCTCTCTCGGTCCCCTCCTCAGTGGTCACTTCTGTCCTGGCTTTTAACACCTTCCGTGAGTTTTACTTGCTAATAAGTACGTGCTTCTCTTCCAGGACCTTTATTGATTTACCTTTAGCATTGACAGCCATGAGTCACTTGGAAGTCATTTCTGTGTATGGCGTGACGGAGGAGTCACGTTCTGCTTTTCTGCATTCAGACATCCAGTAGACTTAACACAACTTACTTAAAAGATGTCTTTTCCTGCCACTCTGCGGCTCACCCTTGTCATAAATAAAATTTCCATATATGGGACCTTTTAATAGAAGAAAACATTCAGTACATTTCCTTGTATTTTGCTTTTTTAAAAATTTTTTTTGGCTAAACGTTACATGGAGATTCACCCATGTGTTATATAGCTGTCATTCATCCATCTTCACTCCTGTAAATATTCCACTGGAAGGACATACTGCCATTTATGTATCCATGCTCCTGCTGGGTGTCCTGTGGTTCTGGTCGGAGATTATTACAAATTGTTGCTGCAAGCATTGTTGAATCTGACCTTGAGGGTACAGGGGCCACGCCGTACCTACTAAGTGAGCATTGCACGCGTACACACATGCTTCCAACACCCTCAGGCTGTCACAACTTTCCGTCCAACGCCCTCAGGTTGTCATAACTTTCCGTTGTGGTTGTATCTGTTTATAGACTCATCAGCAGGATCTGAGAACTCCTTTGTTTTACACCCTTGTCAACACTTTTTGTTTGAGCCACTCAACGGGGGCGTGTATCTCCTGATGAAATTTTTAACTACTGATACAATTGGGCACCTTTTCACGTGTGTACTGGTCGGTTTTGTATCCCATCTTGCAAAATCCTGTCCAGTTCTCTTGCCATTTTCTGGTGGGCTGCTGGTTTTTGCTTACTGATTTGGAGTTCTTTTTGCATTCTGGGTTTGAGTTATTTGTCACTTTTTATATGTTGCAAATTTCTTCTTTTGATGAACTGAAGTCCTTAATGCTAATGTTGCCCAATGTAGTCGTGTTTCCTTTATGACTGGTGAGTTTTGTATCCAATTTAAGAAATCTTTCCCTATTCCAAGTTTGAGGAAAAAAATTCTCTTATATCATCTTCTGTAAGCTGCATTGATTTACCTTTAACATTGACGGCTGTGATTCATTTGAAATTCATTTTCGTATGGTGTTAGGTGAGAGTCAAGTTTCATCTTTCTACATTCGGGTATCCAGTAAACTTAATATAATTTATTAAAAAGACGTCCTTCCCCACTACTCTGTAGTTTGTTTTTGTCATAAGCGAAGTGTCCTTGTGTGCGTACGCCTGTTTCTCGACACTCTACTCAAATCCACTGGACCACTGCACCAACGTGGCATTGCCGTGGCCTCTGTAACTCTATACATCTTACGTCTTTTTATTTGAGAGTGCAAGAAATCCCCCTCGCCTCTTCTAAGTATCGTGTATTTCTCAGCCATTCTTTGTCTTTTGCTCCTTCATATAAATTTTATAATTAGCTTGTCAATTTGCACACACACATACAAGTGTATATGTATTTGGACACACACACAAACCTGCTGAGATTTTTACTAAGACTGCATTGAACCTACAGATTAATTTGGGGAAAATTGTCATCTCTACACTATTCAATCCATGAAGACATCATTCATATTTAGTGAATATTTCTTTGTACTTCTCAATGTATAGTTATGTACACACACATGTAATTTCACAGATATTAGGTCATATCATTCGTGTTGATTTTATCAAGGTCAGCATTCTTCTCTATTCTATATTTTTTAAGACCACTCTGATTCCCTACACACACACACACACACACACACACACACACACACACCTTCTTCATTCCTCTCTCATGTTTACTGGTATCATATGTTTTGAGCCTTTTCATGTCATTTTTTACGTTCATGTAGTCATTTATATGCATAAATGCATAGATGTACTTTATAGAAGGCCATCCCTACAAAATGGGTAATATATATACCTTTTGCCACACTTTGCTTTTCTCACTAAAAATGTAAGAATCCTTCAACGTCAACAGAAAATTATATGCAATCCAATATTTTTAAGAGCTATGCAATTATCCATGGCATACGTGTCCCACAATTTATTCCAGTGTTCCTCTACTGATGAGCATTAATTTTGATTCCGGGGTGTCAGGGAAGAGCAGAAGGATCTGGGGCTACAGGAGAAGAGACAGGTAGGCCAGAAAGCTGGCAGCCAGTCTCTGAAGCCCCTCCAAAATGTCCAAAGCAACCCCGGGGGCAGCACCAGCCCCATTTGTGCTGGGGTAACAACAACTC
Organism: Carlito syrichta; assembly: GCF_000164805.1. NCBI lineage: Eukaryota > Metazoa > Chordata > Mammalia > Primates > Tarsiidae > Carlito > Carlito syrichta. The sequence continues at coordinate 342,232 of NW_007232317.1, forward strand.
CTTGCAGGAGAGTGGCGAGGGCCGGTGACCCTTGAGCAGCTCGCCCAGCGGGGTGACTGGTGTGTGGCAGGTGGTGGAAGATGGCCTGAAACCAGTCTTATCTGCACCCGCTCACGGAGGCAGGGCTGACCGGGCCTGAACGGGCCTGATGGGTGCAAGTAGGAGATTCTGCATTGTCAAGTGGATTCCAAAATGCCCTTCACCTGACAGAAGGATGTTGGAAGTGCCCAAGAGCCTGGGGACCTGGAATGGAAGGAGAGGGCTCACCCTGGCCACAACTGACTTTTTAAAGGGAGGATGCACAGAGGTTAAAACACAGACTTGCCTTTAAGGACTGGCAGTGCAGTTGGAATGGAAAAATGCTATAAAATCCACATCATGTGTGGTCACACACATGTGCAGGCATGTGCAGGTGTGTGCATGTGCATATGTGTATGTGTTTGTGCATGTACGTGTGTGGCAGTGGTGTCCCAGATACTTCAGTCCAGAGGCCCCGGCTCTAGGCTGACCTTCTGCTAAAACCCATGACCTCAACAAAGCCATTAGCCCCTGCCAAATGGGGCCTCAACATCCTTCCAACTCGCCTCACCTGGCATTGTGAAGTTCAACTAACATAATAGATGAGGAAACAGAAAAAACGTGCCCCAGAGGCCAGAAGCACGAGACCAGCAGGATGGGTGGGTCACGGGTCCTCTGCGGCTAGCTAAGTTCCCACCAGCTGTTTTAGTTGTTGTGAGATTGTGTGCATACCACAGAGAGTAGTGGGCAGTGGCAGGCTCAGCTACGCCTGGGTATTTTTTCTCTTGCTTTGGAGAGTGGAGGCAAAGCCTGTCCACAGGTGTGGCATGGAGCGTGGTCTACACTCGTCCCTTCAGGAGCAAGCCCTCCAGGTTGGAGGGTGCGGTTCAGCATCTTCTCGCTCCCTGGCATGGCCCACTGCTGCAGGCCATAGCAACAGTGGGCCTCGGCCTGGGCTCTGGCCCCTTGGAGCCTCCTGTGGTGCCCAGGCCTGCCCAGCTCCTGACACCTTGCTCCAGACCCATCTCTCACCTGCCCTCCAGCACACTGCCCGGGCTCAGAAAACTACTCTATGCCCCATTTCACAGAAATGATCTTTACAGAGAGATGACAGGTGAATTCCTACTTGGACAGAGAGGATCATAGCTCACTATCTTGCTCTGTCTGTGATTATGAAAGTTCCAGGGCCTGGCAGGGATGTCAACAGAGGCCTGATGCAATGACAGCTGCCTCTGAGGATGACATCCCCAGGTCGCCAGATCCAGGAAGGCACCATGCAGGATGACATCCCCAGGTCGCCGGACCCAGGAAGGTGCCACACAGAATGACATCCCCAGGACACCAGACCCAGGAAGGCGCAACACAGGATAACATCCCCAGGTTACCAGACCCAGGTAGGTATCCCACTGGCCCACACAGTAACCTGCAGGTACCATGCCCATGAGAACAGAGTCATAAGTTAGCTCCAGCCACATTCTGGCCTTCACTGCCAGTGAGTGATGCCTTTGTGCAGTGTGTGTGGGTGTGTGTAGGTGTGTATGTCGTATGTGTGTGTGCTGTGTGTGTGTGTGTGTGTGTGTGTGTGTGTGTATTGGCACCATGAGAATTCAATCAGGATGACACTGGTAACTTTTATAAATGTGTGTATGCATGTGTATATATGTGTGTGTGTGTATATGTGTGTGTTTATTGGCGTCATGGGAATTCAATAAGGATGACAGTAGTAACTTTTATATATATATGTATATATATGCGTGTGTCTATATATTTTATATATATGTGTGTATCAATATGTATGTGTCTATATATATATATGCACCAAGGCTCAGAGTCCAAAAGTAAGCTGAACTTGATATGCATATGTTTACAATAGCCAAACTTTAATTGACAGTTTCTATTTACAGTTCAGAAGACAAATTTCCTGCTCAAGAATTATCCTTTCCTTTATCCTCTTTCTCCGAAGTCAATAAGTTAAAATTCTTCTTCTTCCAAGCATTAGAAAGTGGAAGTATGCTTGCATTTCTGATGTCAAGGCCAGGACAGCAAAACTGTGATGTGTTCAAGCCTCTGGTTAGAGTTACTGTAGCATGCTTATAACCAAAGAGCATGAAGAGGCACAAGTCTAATCTCTACCACACTCCCTGGATGCTTGTTAGATGTCTGATGAAAGCTAGCCTTGGTAACTAAGTTAGTATAACCATAAGTTATACCAGCTGCATCTGCTGGCACTCAGTAATTCTTCGTTTACTCTCACATGTGTGTGCAGGGAGTGTAGACGGTGTTTATTGTGGCAGTAATTACTACAGGGAGAACGTGCAGTGTCCATGTGACAGAATGCATGTTGCAGGCAAGGTAACCTCATTCCACCAACACACAACTTGACACCCACAAAAAAATAAAAAATAACCTTGCAGTGCAATATGTTCATTGTGACACTGAGACAGGCACAGCTAACACAGTTTAGACGGGGGTAGATGTGCTTCTGTAGACAGGACCAAGTTAGATAAATGAGGAACAGAATGGTCAGCACACAGTGGCCTTCTTATCAGAGCATAACTCTCCGAACAATTGTCCCTCTGGCCAGGCATACCAGGCCCGACCTTGGAATGGGAGGTAGCTGGTGCAGTCCATCAAGGAGACAGTAAACAAAGATGATAGTCACTGGTGACACTGAGACACGGTGCTGTAAGAGAAAACATAATTAAACAGCAACTTTTCCCATTATCTTAAGAATTATTTGTGACACAAGCAAACTTTGGAGTTAAATGATAAGAACTGAAACTTATGATCAACAACTTGTTGTAACACGTCACCCATAAATCTTGACTTAGAAAACGGGTTGCTTAATCAGCATTTTGGACAATATGGAAAACTTTCTAGTAACAACCAGCCTATGTCCTTTCCTCTAAGACACCTACTTTCTCTCTCAAATCTGTCTCCCTTTCTAATAAACTTTACTCTAAAACTTTACTTTGGGCTCACTCTGAAATTCTTTTCTGTGGCAAAGTCAAAGATCCACAGAGCAACTACACCCCACACCAGCAGACATCAATACCGCTGACACTCATTTAAAAGCACACACAAAGACTACTACTATTTGTTCACAGACAGGCACTGTAAAAGTAGGTAAAAAGGAAGGATACACGTCAACTCAATGATGATGGTGACCTGATCACGGGGCACAGATGGGACTGGCGAGAGAGAAAGTGGGGAAAGACAAAAAGGAATAGAAATTCTATCCAACAATTGCATTTTTCTAACTTAACACAATGATGCGGACTTGACACAATATTGCCACTTGGGTGTTGGGTACACTAGCCTCTGTTGTATTAGTCTCTTTACTTTTCAGTATTTTTTTTAATTTCAGAAAATAACAAATAAATGAGTGGATGAACACAAATAAACAATTACCTGGAAGCATATATGCTGTTTACTCTTCTGTCTATCCAATTACCACATGCCCTTTAAGGATGAATCAAATCCTAACTTGCCCATACACTTTACCCACAGAGACTTCACCAGATTACTACAGTGCTGTCAGGAGCTGGCATTTGACCCCTAGATTATACTGAGCTAGATACCTGGTCATTCTTTGCCTTGTGACAATTTCTGTCATTAGTATCTTGGAGTCTTGTCTCCTGCAGGTGTGAACATCCTTTTCATGCCTCCTGCTGGCAGAGGCAGGGCTTAGAGGACACTCTCAGGAAACACTTAGGGCTGCTTCCTGTAGGAGAATGCCTTTTCATGTACACTTCAAGGACTCCACTTGAGAGCAGCGTCCACTGGCTGAGAAAATTGAGAACGATCAAATCTCCTAAGAATGTGATAATACCTGTAAATGCACTTGTATGCTTATCAGTCACAAACATCCATACGCATGAGGAAATGTTTTCTTCATGTGCAAGGACATTTCTCCTCTCGGGCTCCTGACAATATGGGTGACCAGATAGACCCCGGCCTGCTCTCAGCCAAGGCGCAAGTCGCTTACCTCGGAGTCCGTGGCCCCATGCGAGCACCTTGGCTTCTGCTGGTGCCATCCCTGCCCTGGGTCACCTGCCCCATCCCCTTGGCCCCTATTGTACCCCAACCTCACCGACCTTTTTCCAATGCTGTCACAGCACATACTTGACTTTGCTCCCGCCTTGGCTCTGACTCACCTCTCTGCAGTGTAGCACCCCAATCGCCTCCCCAGGGCCCCATCTCCACCCAAACCAGTCGAGAGGTTTCTTCTCCCTCAAGCCTCCCCTGTCACCATCAGCTGGAGGTCACCTCTCCTCTTTCTGTAGCCTGATCTGGTACCTCTCTTATGCCCCAAACTTCCTATCTCCTCCTGTAGTCCCGGGCTAGCTCTTGCGTTTCTTTGAGGATGCGGACTCCTTGAACACAAGGTTGCTGGAAGCTAGCTGTTGACAATCAGGCAGCCTAGAGCTTTTGGCTGCAGCTGGTGCCAGCTGTGACCCATGTACAGTTGCATGCCAAGAAAGGCGTGGACTCATGCTAGTGCCCTCTGCAGGGCAAGGAAGGGCCCCGCCCCAAACGCCAGGAGCAGAGCCCTGTTGATCGGACCGAGGAAATCACAAACTGCATGTTCTGCAGCTCGCTGGCCTGGCCCCACGTCGGGGACCTCCGGACTGGTCTCTGCTGCCGCCATCTGAACTGCTGGGAGCTAGTTCTTCCAGCTGAGCCCATACCTAAGCCACTAAACCTCTCATAACCTTGACTCCAGATGCAAGTGCTCCTGAAACGCCAGGAGTTCGGTCGGGGTCCCGTTGCTCACCGCACAGAAAGCCAGTCCCTGAGAGCATGAGTGTGGCCAGGAAAGAAGGCTTTTATTTGGGTCCTGTCAGCTGCGGAGAAGGGGGGATTCCATCTCCAATCCCTCTCTCCATCCCACTGAAGTCAGGGGCTTAGAGCAGGGCAGGAATGCAGAGACCAGGAATCGGGGAGGGATGAGGAGGTCCAGCACCCCACTGTCTGGACACGGTGGTCGTGATCTGGTGAGTTTTGCTTCCTCGACACCATGGACTCAAGAGTCAGTTTCCTAAGAAAGGAACTCAGATAAAACAGATATAAGTTTCAAGCGGTAAGACTGGGAGGGTTCATTTCTACATTCATTCAAAAAACCCATAGCCATGAGCTCTGTGGGGATGTGGGCAGTTGCACAATGCCAGCACTGGGCTGGGAGCCAGTTCGGAGGCCCAGCCCTTTCTCTGTGGTCATGCCATCTGCACCGTGCGCTACTGACACTTGGTCAGCTCTGGCATTCCCTAGCTCCCTTTCCATTCAGGATGGCAATAAAAAGCGCTCCCCAAACTGGCCACCAAGGGCCACAGGCAAATTCCAGCATAGCCAAAGTTATGGGATCAGGGGTGGAGTTTTAAATCGGGGCTGCTCTGACCTCTCTTCTGTTTAAAAGAGGGTGGGATGGCTTGTGGAGATGCTGCCTCCCATGTGTGGTCCCCACCCACTCGGGAGCCACCAGGATCCCAAGTACCCCTCCTCCATTGGCCCCTCCCCCTCCCCCACAGTCCAGAGGCACCTGACACAGCAGAAGCATTTACCTCCCCTCCACCCCAGCAGTCCCCATCCAGTCCCAGGGGCAGGGGAGCAGGCGCCCTCCCCGCTGCCCGCCCCTCCCGCCCCCCACCAAGGCCCTGCCTGGGCTCTGGGTAGGTGGCGCCCCTGGCCCGGGACACACTCCTCCAGGACCCGGAGGGGGCCTGTGCTGTCGTGGAGAACATTAAGCCCGTGCCCTCCCGCCCCCCACGAGACCACTGATCAAAAAATGGAGGCAGACAAAGACAGTGAATGGGAATCAAATTGAGTCAGGGCAGTGGACAGATGGGGCCTGCCAGGCGTCCACAGCCCGTCCTATTCATTAAAAAGAAAAGAAAAGATAATCCACCTCCTCCCCGCGGCTTTGCTGCGGGGAGGGGTGAGGAGGCTGGAGAGGCTCGGTGGGGCGGGGCGCTGGGCCAGGGCCCAGATGTTTTCCAAACCGCAGGATTCCAGCTACCCTACACGACCTCACCCCGCAGGTTAATTATCTGGCTCCTGCTTGGGACTCTGGCTTCTGGATATCAGCTCCTCTTAAAGCGCGGCTTCCCTATCCTGGAGGGAGGGCTGAGGATAGCCGTGTGGGCGTGGGTTCCATGCAAGTAGACCTGCACACAAGTGACACTGTGGGCGCTCGACAGCAGAAGGACTGTCCCTTCCTCTTGGCCACACACTTGGGCAAAGCGTTGGCTAGCATGCATGCATGTGCACTCGTCCAACGCATGAACACATGCACAAGGTGGACTTGCCCGTGCCTCTGCACACCCACAGCTCGGCACATGGGCTGTGCTCAGCTGTGTGTCCACCCTGCGTGGCGACGGGTCAGGTTGTCTTCCTGCGCACTCACCCCACCTCCACGTCCCCGCGCTTACAACTGCTGGCACCACACACTGGCCTTCACTCTGCCCCCTCCGTCCCATCCGTCAAGGGAGCAAGCCAAATGAACCCTGAGAGACCATCTTAATCCCCTTAACAGGTCTCCAACTCAGATTACAAATTTGCTCTTAGAAAGTTGCCTGCCCGGCAGGAGATGCTGCCCCCTTAATGGGGAGGAGGGATCAAGGGAGCAGCCTGAGAAATCAGGTGTCAGGCTGACCTTTCAGAGCAAGCCAAGTGCTCATTCTTGCTATTGATCCCTTTCAAGGGAGACAGAAGGTGCTTCATCTCCCAGCCATGGCACTCGCAACCGGCCAGGGACAATGACAACCATCTTCTGTGCACAAGGATGCTCGGGCAAAGAACGCAAGACCAGCATCTTCCAAATGGAAGTCAGAGGACTTGGCAGTCTGCCATGAGGGACTGACCCCTTGCAGGCAGGCATTGCCCTCCGTGGTCTCTAGAAATGGGGATTTCCCGCTTTAGCCCACCGAGAAATACTTGAGCTTGTACTCGTGGGGTTCTCGACCTTGGGTGATGAAGGTGGTTCGGAGATTTCCAACCTCTGCTCCCACTCATCTGTTCATTAAGCAAATTCATGCTGAGCACTCACCTTCCATGTGCCAGGTGCCAATCTAGACACCAGGGAGATGAGTGAACCATTAGCGAGGGTCTCTGCCTCCTAGGGCCTCGCATTCCAGTATGGGGGAAAGAGGCCACACGTGAGCGGGTGACTAAGCATCACACATGACAGATCATGACTTTGGAGGGAGCAAGAGACAGTTGCAGTTTGGTGGTCAGGAAGGCTTCACCGACAACGGACACGAAAGCCAAGACCCACCGGTGAAGGTCAAGGGTGATAGCCAGTGCAAGGGCCCAAATTAGAAATGGCTCAGCCCTGTGAAAGGCAAGGTCAGAGACAGAGATGGGCTGGCTCAGGTCGCCCGTGGAAACCAGGCTGAGAATTGCGGATTTCATTCAAAGGCCCTGGAGGCCATGGGGGAGTTAAGCAGATCAGCGACCGACCTGAAGTGTAGCCGAAGGGAGGGTGCATTGGAAGGTGGGGAGGAGTTTGGAGCCCAGCATGCAGGATGTGGTGGTGGCCCAGGGGTGACATGGACTGGCCAGGGAGGTGGAGGCTGGGAGTAGATTGGCATGAGTGAGAGCTAAGATCCTAGCGTGGACAGTCACGTTGTGTGTGGAGATGGGAGGACTGGTCACAGCTTAAGGGAGTATCTTGGGGTTCTCCTTTGGCCCTGTGAAGTTCAAGGCGGCTGCTGGCTACCTTCCTGGAAAGAAGTCAGCATTCGGGTCCTGGAATCTGGAGAGAGTGCTCCCGCAGGAGCTGCAAACCCAGGGCCACGGTGCAGCATCAGTATCTGAAGCCATCAACTGGGTGAGACACCGAGAGAGGCAGGTTGGAGAGAGGAGGGCTGGGATGGAGTCCTGCAGCCTTGACCTCCAGGGTCAGTGCAGAAGGGGAGGAGGAGGAGGCTGCAGGGAGATGGTGGGAAAACCCAGGGTGGGGCCCGTCTGGGAAGTAGAGGAGGATGTTTTGGAGGGAGGAAAGGCTATATCCGAAATGCCACTGAGGAGGCAGGCCATGGGAACAGAGAGGTGGCCTTGGGGTGTGGCCGCATGGAAATTCTTGGTGACTCCAGCGTTTCAGGGCCGTGGTGGGAACGCAGGCCACACCGGCCAGGAGGTGGATACTCGGGGCCCGACTCCTGTACAACACTTCCCCATGGGGGAGGCAGGGCAGGAGCCACAGATAGACAGCGGTCAAGCGAGAGCTGGGGGCCTTTCCTGGAGGGATCAGAGGCACAGAAACCCCTGACATCAGACCCACGCAGCTCCACAGCTGGGAGCGGTGTCTACTTTGTGCCCTCACTTCAAAGATGGGGAGTTGGGTCTAGAGTGCAGGGTCACCGCTCACGAGCACAGACGGGTCTGCAGCTGGGACCTCGCAGGGACCTTGGGTGGGGCTGGCCCCTAAGACCCTCAGGTGAGCTGCCAGGGCAACCCGCACCACCACCCTCTGCGTTGAGGCCACGCTTCTGCCCTCCTGCCCTGGTGCACCTGCCCTTTCTCTGAGGCCATGGTGGGCTCAGCAGGGGAGAAAAAATACATGCATGTCTTCTTTTCACCCATTGCTGGGTTCGTGGCTGAGGCCTCTATGTCAAACCACAGATGGACGGGATATAGTGGTACGCATTTCTTTATGTTTTACATGCTACAGAGCCTTCAGAAATGAAGACCCCAAGAAATGGGGAGACCTGTGTATTTTTGTGCCCTCATGCAGGGGGACACAATACAAGAAACATATCTCAACGCAGAAGAGGTACAGTCAAATGCAGAAAAAAAAAGATTAAAAATGGCACACCTGTACAGGGCAAATCCATCTTCACCTTCTGGGACCACCAGCGTACATGTGGGCTGCACTGACTGAAACTTCAGCATTCAGCCCATGGCTACACTTGAACTGATGAGGAGGGAACCTTCAGGCAGAAGAGTGGCTGGACAAAGTACATGTGACCTCCTGGTCATAAACCAGGGAAACTTAGCAAGGCCTGCTTGTTCCAGATTTGTCTCTGTGCCCCGTGTCTCCAGAGAGAAGGACATGTCTTTTCCTTGGGCATAGGGAGAGTATCTCTCACGTGGGGTCTCATGGCCTACTTTGGAGGAAGGTCAGATAATTCTTTTGTGGCCTGCTTCAGGGGAGACGGGCGAGGGAGGACAGAGAGACCGCCCTGCCTCTGCCATCTCAAAGGCCGAGGTGATGTGTTGGGGGAGTGTGCCCCGAGTCCCATCAGTTTCCTGGCAGGACCTGAGCAGAAGGACCTCTTGTGTTGACACTTTGGGGCTTTAGTTCACACGCTTGGTACTCCCTTCCTGAGGGTCCTCCGAAGAGGCAACCCAGGACTTGGGCTGGTGGGCTGACAGAGCCTTATGGAGTCATCCTGGCTCTGAATCATGAATGACCATGACACTGAGCCCACTTTCCGACAAGCCAGAAGCCAGAACTGAACATTGAGAAACTTACGTTGTGCGGTGGCACGACCTGCCACCTGCAGTCGGCTCCTCCCCTCCACCCGCCCTAATTCCTGTTTCCCACACCTGGTTGCGGTGAGGCGCTGGCCCCTCTTCCGACCACCTGCTGCCTGTTGACCCCCTCCCCCCTCACCTTCCTGTTTTTCTTCCTGGCTACATAAACCCCATCCTTCGGTGGGGGAGAAAGGATGGATTTGAGATCTGGCTCCCGTCTGTCCCATAAGTAACAAGGACTTCTCTCCGGAACGCTCATTGTCTCAGTGACTGGCCTTCTGTGCAGTGAGCAACAGGGCCTTGGCCAACCTCTGGCGTTCAGGAACATTCATGTGGTAAGAGCCCTGAACAGGGTTGAAGAGACCTGAGTTCTAATCCTTGCTGCAGCCATCACGTGACCCACGTCTCTTTCCCACCCCCAGCCTAGTTTTCCTTTTGTATAAATAGGATAGACCAGACCAGCTGTTTTCCCTGGTTCCCTGCAGCTAGGGGTTCTAGAATAAATGGGCCCCCTCCTGTGAGTGCCTGAGGAAGGAGTGCTCCCATCACTGCCAGCCCTGCTGCTCCTGGAAGTCCTTGTGCTGTGCTCCTGGGAGACCCTCCCAGGACATCTGTTTGCCTGTGCTATCTCCCAAGACCTGTCAACTTTTCCAGCTCCCCCCACTCTGTGGTCCCAGCCACCACCTAGCTAGGGGTTCGCGAAGCCCCATCCTCTCTCCAGGACCGTGGCATCACGGCCCAGCGTGCTGGAGACTGAGACCCAGGCTGCCTCGGCTATTGAATATCTTTGAGCATCATCCGAGCCCAGCGGGCAGGCCCTTCCTCTGCCAGAACCTGCAGTCGCTGCTGTTTTACTTGTTTTTGCTTTTTCTTTTTTTCTATTTTTTTTTTTTTGTAGGGGAGGGCAAAGGTCTTTTCCATTTCTCCTCCTAAAGCAAACCAAATAATATAATCAATTTGGCCAGTGCAGAGCTGATCCCGCGTGTTAAAGCAGGTATTTGTGGCTGATATGACGGGGGAATAAAATGCCTGTGAAAAGCAGCTGACTCGCTCCACGGCGGGGAATGAATCTATGTCCGTGTTCATCGATCGCTCCTCACCTCTGTCAGCACCTGTGTGTTCCAGTTCTTCCTGCACGCGGGGCCCTGGGACAGGCAGTGTGGTGGGCGCTGGGGGTCTCTGAGCTGCTGAGCCAGGAGCTGCTTGGCATTTAAAGGGACAGGCCCCATCTGCTCATGGGTGCAGTAAGCACACTGCTTTAGAGGAGACATTTTGGGGGCCAGGAGGGACCCCATCCCATGTTTTCCAAAATGCCTCCCCTCATTCCCTGATAGAGGCTCAATGTGGGGCTCTTATTCAACACGCTGCCCAGGATGGCATGGTGCTTCCAGCCAGACTGCTTAGTAAGAGCCTGTCAAATGACATTGGCCATCTGGAAAAAAAAGGCTCTAAAAGAAGAAAACTGCAAAATCAAAATTAATTAAACTTTAATCCGATGCTTGCAGAGTGTACTGTTTTGCCAACTCTTCACCCACAGCTCAATTCAGATCGTGAAATACACACAAGGTGTCATGCATCATGCAGCAGTGAGTTCTGCATCATCTTCGATATCCTGTGGGGGGGGACTCGTCCAAAGCAAGGGGGCGCTGGCCACAGGGGAGGACATAGTGGCCTCGGCATCACCTCACATCCAGACCCTCTGTCACCCAAGCCATGCCAGGGAGCAGCCAGGAACCCCACGGAGCCCTCAGTGCGAGTCGGGCAGGAGGTGCAGCAAGTAGAAATCGCACCTGCTTGATCATCTTCATCACGTGATGTTTGGACACACCCACTGCGTCCAAGTGACTGTGTTGACCCGTTGGAGAATGTCCTCTCGCCTAAGAACTCTATAATCAAAGAGAAATATATAGACCCGGATATCTGCCAGACAGGCACAGCCAGTGACGTGTGTCTGCGTCTGGCGGAAATACCGGGTGAGTTTACTTTAGATGACAGCAATTAGAAGGTGAAGCAGAGCCTATGTAAACACATCGGACCAGGAGAGACCAGTGGGGGGCCTTGTGGCCTCCCTAGGGCTTCCCTGGGGCTCCCCTTCCTACCCCATGTGCTCCCGAGGTCTAGGAAGACCCTGTCTCCTCTCTAGGCCCGTGGCTGGCAGACCCTGGTGGTGACGCTGAGTCCCAAGTGCCACGGGCAGTCAGACCTTTGGATGCGTTCAGTTCCCAAGCTCCTCCCTGCCCTTTCCCAAGTCTTTTGTTTCCATCTTTTTGTTCTCGTTGCTACAATAATTCACATATCATGAAACCACCTATCTCTAGGGCAGAATTCAGTGGTTTTTAGTGTGTTCACAAAGTTGCACAACTGTCACTACTCTCTGATTCCAGAACATTTAGTCAGTCCAGAAAGAAACCCTGTGCCCACTGAGTCATTCCCCTTACCACACTCTCCCTGGCCCTGGCAGCCATCCGTCTCTGTGGACGGATGAACTTTGGGTCGTTCATTCAAATGCAGGCATACACAATGTGGTCTCTGTGAGCAACTTCCTTCTCGTTGCATGATGCTTTCAGGATTCATCACATGTAGCATGTGTCAGTACTATATTCTTTTTTTATCGCCAATGGCATTCTTTGTTTGCATATGCCTCCTTTTCTTTGCCCACTCATTAACCAATAGACCTTTGGGTCGTTTTCACTTTATGACTGTGATGATTAATGCTCTGATGCACATTCTTATACAGGTTTGGGTGCGGACACGGGTTCTTAGAGCAAAATCTCAGGGCCATACGGCAACTCTACGTTTAGCCTTTGAAGAGCAACCTCACTTGTCCAAAGCGTGCCCTGCATCCCATTCCCACCGGCAATGCATGAGGATTCCAGTCCCTCCACATTTCACCAGCGATCGTTATTACCCATTTTTAATTTATAGCCATCCTAGTGGCTGTAGTCTTGTCTTGCCTTTTTCCAACAGCGAAGGGTAGCGATCAACTTGTCAAATGTTTAGTGGCCATTTATGTCTCTTTTTGGGAGAAATGTCTATTCAAATCCTCAGCCCGCTTTAAAATTTGCACTTTTATTGTTACATTGTAAGAGTTCATTATGTATATTACAAAATAAAATCCCTTCTCAAATATGTAGTCTGTAAATGTTTTCTACCATTCTATGGGCTGTATTTTCGCTTTCAGGGTGGTGTCCTTTGAAGCACAAACATTTTTAATTTTGATGAAGTCAAACTTATCTATTTTTTCTTTTGGAGTGTGTCTAAGAAACCATTGACTAGTCCAAGGTCTTAAAGATTTATGCTTATGCTTTCTCTAAGAATTTTATAGTTTTATCGCTTACATTTAGATATTTAATCTGATCTGTTTTGAGCTGATTTTTGCATGTGGTGTGATGTAGGGGGCTGACTTCATTCTTTTGTTTGGGGATATTCGGTTGTCCCAGCACTATCTGTTGAAAAGACTATTCTTTTCCCATTGAATTGTCTTGCCACCCTTATTAAAAATCAATTGACTAAAAATATAAGGGTTTATTTATTTCTGATTTCTCAAGTCTATCTCAATTCTATTTTTACTGAATATATATATATCCTTATGCTAGTGCCACAATCTTGATTATTGTAGCTCGTAATATGTTTCAGAATTGGGAAGTACAAGTCCTCTAACTTTGTTATTTTTCATGAGTGTCTTGGCTATCCTGGGTCTCTTGCATTTCCATATACATTTTAGAATCTGCTTGCAGATTTCTGCAAAGATATAGCTGGTATTTTGATAGGAATTGTGCTGTATCTCTAGATAAAAATACAATGTATTTTTGTATATTGATTTTGTATCCTACAACTTTGCTGAGTTAATTTATTAATTTTCATAGGTTTTTATAGATTTTTTGGTATTATCTATGTACAAGATCATGTCATCTGCAGATGGAGATAGTTTTAGCTTTCTTTTCCTTCTAATCTGATGAATTTTACTTCCTTTCCTTGCCTAATATCCCTGGCTATAACCTCCAGTATAATGTAAATTGGTTAAGAGTGGATATTTTTGTCATATTCCTGATCTTAGAGGAAAAACTTACCATTCTTCACCATTAAGTACAATGTAACCAAGTATTTTGTAGATGCTGTTTATCAGGTTGAGGAACTTTCCTTCTATTCTGAGCTTGGTGAGTGTCTTTATCATGAAAGGATGTTGGACTTCTGTCAAATGCATTTTCTATATCTATTGAGATGATCGTGTAAGTTTTGTCCTTTATTCTATCAATATAGTATATTACATTAGTAGATTTTTACATGTTGAGCCAACCTTGCATTCCTGGTATAAATTTTACTTTCAAGTCTTTTTTTGGTTTTAAGCTAAATACATACACTTCCTTTACTATTTGTCCCCTGATTTGAGAACTGGAGTCAGGCCAGGTGACAAGTGGAGTTCCTTTAAAAATTCAAAGACAGGTAGAGAAATAGAGTCACAAAGAGCAGCTTCCTAGGTCTGGGAATTCCAAAATTTGCAAGAGATTCTCACATGGTTTGCTTCCTGTCAGTGGCTCTTTGATTATAAGTATTATACTTATTTAAATAAATGTTCCCCTGCTCTTGGAGTATTCCTCCTTGTGGCAGCAATAAACATATATATATATATATATGTGTGTGTGTGTGTGTGTGTGTGTATCTTTTTTTTAAAGTTATGTCAGAAAATCTGGGAAATAAAGAAAATAATCACCCATAGTAGTTTTTATTATTTTACCAGAACTATGGATAGCCTTTTGGGATCTCTTTTTTTGAGAAATGTGGGCCTATGAATTTTGACTAATGCATATGGTCATGCAACTAACACCACAATCAAGAGCTAGAATAGTTCCATCCAAAAACTCCCCTTTGAGTTCCTTTGGTTTTGGTTTTGGGTTTTTTTTTTGAGTCGGAGTCTCACTCTGTCACCCAGACTGGAGTGCAGTGGTCGCTCCTGGCCACCGCAGCCTCAACCTCCTGGGCTCCGGTGATCCTTCTGCCTCAGCCTTCCAATAGCTGGAATTACAGGCCTGTGCTACCACGCCTGGCTGATTTTTTTTTTATTTATTGTAGAGATGAGGTCTCGCTGCCCAGGCAGGTCTCGAACCCGTGGGCTCAGGCAATCCACTCACCTCAGCCTCCCAAAGGCGCAGGATTACAGGCTGAGCCACCGAGCCTGGCTTTGAGTTCCTTTGTATTCAATCCCCTCCTTCCACTCAAAGCTTCTGACAGCCACTTGTTTTTTCTCTGTCTCTATAATTTTGCATTTTCCAGAATGTAACATAAATGAAACTATATTGCACGGAGCCTCTTGTGACTAGCATTTTTCGCTTAGCACAAAGCTTTTGGGATTCATCTGTTGCATACATCAACAGTTCATTCCTTTTATTGCTGAGTAATATTCCACAGCATGGATATACCAGTTTATTTATTCATTCACCGGCTGATGAAAGTTTCAATTGTTTTCATTTTTTGGCAATTGTGAGTAAAGATGCTATAAACTTTCACATACAGCTTTTTGGTAGGTGTGTGAATATCTTTCATTTCTCTTGGGTAAATACTCAGGAGTAGGGTTGCTAAGTCATAGGGTAAGTATATGTTTGGCTTGTTAAAAAACAGCCCGACTGCTTTCCAAAGCAGCAGCCTCATTGTGTCCTGCCATGATCCCACCACATTGTACCAGAGGTCTGGTTAGTCACAGACTTGCCAATACTTGGTGTGGCCAGTTGTTTGTTTAATAACTGTATCCATTCTAGTAAGTAAGTAGTGATACAAGGCATTTTTGATATATTTCTCTTTTTTCACGTGTGTGTTTTCTGTTGGAAATTCAAGTTTATATCCAATGTTGTATACTAATTTCCCATCTCATCATAAAAGGAGCCCTTTTCCACATGGACATCATTTTAAGATGGATTAATATTCCACAGAGTGGATGCAATACAGCACCTCTTGTTGGTGTTGGGTTGTTTTCAGTTTTTGCTGTTTAAAACACACTACAATAAAGACCTATACATGTTAGCTTTTTAAAAAGTCTTTTATCTTTTTTATCTAACTCACTTTAGAGTCCCAGAAGTGGGATTCCTGGGTCAGAGGGTATGAACATTTTTATGGCTTTGGATTGCTTTCTGAAAGGGTTTTTATCTATTTATAAGACCACCAGGAATATACAACAAAAACAGTTCCAGTTCCAGGACGCTATTGTCAATACTAGGTATTTTCGTTTTTAAAAAGATTTTTTTTTTTAATTACACAAAACGGTTAATTTTTAAAATTTACATTATTTGGTTTCTAGTTAAGCCGAACATTTTTCTATATTTATGTTTGCTGGCTGTGTTTCCTAGTCTATAAATTAAGTTTATGTCCTTAGCATGTTATTGGAACTTGATATTTTCATATAAATTAATACGATCATTTTAAATAGTAAGGATATTAACCCTTTGTCATAGTAGTGACTAATATTTTTTCAATCTCTTGGTTGCCTTTTTCAACATACAGAAATGTTTTGTTCCTCTGTATCGTCAAATCTGTCACTCTGTTCCTCTGAGGGTTTCTATATTGCTTCTAAGCTTAGAGAAATCATTTTCATACCTCTCTCCTGAGGCTTGATAAATGGTCAATTTAATCTTCTTCTAGATTTCCTCAAGTTTTGAAAATAATTATCTCTGTAGCATATAGAGTTTATATTGATACCTGATGGGATGTTAAGACCCTAAAAAGATATTTTTCAATATGATACTGTGATTGAAGTAAGATACTCTATGAAGGCACCGAATGATTTTGCCTAAATTCATCCTGATGAGACGACGTGTTAATTTTGTACTCGATGTCGTCCCTCTCCCACCCTGGATATCAGGTGGGCCCTTAGCAGGGCCCATCAGTGAACCACAGCTGACCCCAAATATCGACACGGGGGAATGTGCGGGGGGCCAATGGATGGTCACACAGGAGGAGGCTGAGCAGGTCCATATTCAGAATCAGAGTCCAAGGGTCCCATGCCCCTTCCCCGTCCCTAAGTCTCTCTTCCGTGTCAACCCCCTCCTCCCCTCCCAGTGTGGACCACTGTGGGCTGCATCAACCTCTTCTCAGAATGCAGGGAGCTCTCTCTGGGAACCCTGGTGTGCAGGCGCCCAGCCTATTGGGCCCACCCCCGGGGCAGCCCCCTGGCCCGTTTGGCACCATGGCATTTCTGTGCCCAATCCATATTTTGGCTGATGCCAGAAGCAGATAACAACCTCCTGACTCGCTGACCTGGCAGAGGTGACCCTTCCCCAGCACCGGGCAATTTCTTCACAGACCGTGTCCTTCTTCCACCCTTTGTCAAGGTACTGGCACAAGAAACAAATTCTCTAACATGGAAAGGTCCATTCCTCAGGCAGACGAAGAGGAGCTTTGAATCAGCTTTGAACAGCTAGAGGAATCGTTGCCTTCTTCACGGTCCTGTGGGGCTGTGCCCTCCAGCAGAAAACCCATCTGGAGCCCCGGAGAGCGTGGGGGCCAGATCTCTCACCCAGATCCGATCAGCGCTGACACAGCAGGGCCTGGGACCTGAGGGTGGAGGGTGGGCATGAGGACAGGGGCAGAGGAGCCGGGCCCTCCGTCTAGATGAGGCACACGGTCCTCGGGGGCTGCGGGAACACTCGGTGTTTAGTTAAAAACTCTCTCCAAAAGAAGGAGCGTCAGGCGGAGAGCTTGAAGTGGATCCCGAGTAATTAAGTGTATAAATTAATTCTTCCCCTAAGAAATGCTCCTCTCCTATTATTAGATTTGGCTCTCGGAGGAGCTACATCCAAGCAGCGGGTCTCCAGTTGTGCGTGTATGTGCGTGTGCGTGTGTGAGCATGTGTGTGCGCACGGCCAAGCACATGCTGGGCTCTCCTGCCTGAAGCCTGCAATTAAAATAAGTGACAAGGCTGTGTCTTTAAAAGAGAGATCTGTGGAAAACTAACGGATTGTCTGTCAGGGGAAGAAAAAAACATGAAATATGGCCCCTTCGCCCAGTGAATGGATGAATGGGGAAGCACTTGTCCGTCCAAGTACCCAAAGGGATAAAACCCAATGATAGCCTTCTCAACTGCTTAGCGCATAATGCATGTGCTGTTTGGGTGCTAGTAATGTGTTTTTTGACCTCCTCCTTTCTGGGAGGAAGGAATCGAATACGAGGAGAACTGGAACGCGATTTTCAACCCATTGCTTTTGATTAAGTGCCCGGACAGGCAGGTCCTGGGCCTTGCAACAGTACTAATGGGGCATGAAGCACCAGGAAGGGGCCAGGCTCTCCTTTCGTCCAAATGCCATTATCCTGGAATCGGGAACCCTGGCTGCGAAACGTCCGCGGCGAGTCTTTCTTTCTGACAGGAAATTTCCCCCAGCCACTCACGCCATCAATTACACTGCACTTGGCCAGAGTGGCAAGGGATCGCTTTGTTTCGCGCCGCAGAGGCTCACGTGCCAGGCTCCCAAGGCAGACGTGGATGCCCAGGCCCCCCAGGAGGGCCAGTGGGAAGGCGGGTCAGCTCTGCGGACCTGCAGGACCTGGGCGAGAAAAAAAATGGGCTTTTGTCTCAGGTTGCTTTGTTTTCATTTTTTTAAAAACTGTTCATTTGCTCGTTTGTTTTGGAAGGAGAGATTCAGTCACTGAAAACACAATGATTATGATTTTTGACCCTAGATAGAGTTGGCTGAGACTTTGGCTACCTGAGAGGAGCCAGTAGCTGACCATCCACCTGGCGGAGCTGCCCGGCTGGAAGAAACTCCGTCTTTGGAAGCTGGTATGCAGGAAGAGCGAAGAGAGCTGGCCTTTTCTTGTCGGCTGACCTGCCCATGCGTCAGCAACCAGGTGGCCGTCCCAAGGGAGCCAGGCCCATGGCCCTTGTTCCAGCTCTACCCCAGGGACACCCCCACCCTGAGCCCCCCAGCTGCCTCTGCACCGTTCCAAACTTTGTGATACATTTTTTTGCAATCAGCAAGTTGCAGATTGTCCAACTGTTCTGTCATTTATTGTAAACGGCTGCAGAAGGAGAAAAAAAAAAAAAAAGAAAAAGGAAAAGGAAAAGAAAAAAAATTCCACGGCGCTTCAGCGTCGTCCTGAGTGTAAATCAAACATTCCCTGTCATGTTGATAGCTTGTGTTCGTCTAATGTATTTTATATTACTCAAAAGCTTTGAAACCCTGCAGCTTTCTTCATATAGGCCATTATGCGGTTATCATTAAATTGTCTTGCAAAGAACATTATCGGTAATTATAGCAGACACTAAAATCAAATGATCAGAGTGGGACCTTTAACACCAAGAGGAGCCATTAGAAGTTAATCAAATAAAAGGATGAGAATAATTATGTTCGGATTAAGCAGTAATATGCCAGAAGTTATATACTTTGCTGACTGTATATCTTTACTCCAGCCTCCTGAATTTCCTTCGCGTTGATGTGTTTTTATATAATACTTTGGCACAGAATGTAAACGACAATATTTTTGCCATGGCACAATCGGGTTGGAAGGTTCATAGGCGGTTCATATCCAAATGCCATCAGAGGCACGGAGGTAATGATGAAGATAAAAATAATAGTCATAAAAAAAAGGCAAAGCTGGGGAAAAAAATCCATCGGTCAATGGAGCGTAGCAAAATGATACAAATCGTTGCAACAGGCACAGGTGCAGGGATGCTGTGACTGGCTGCTGCGTCTTGGGGAACAGGGCTTCTTCTGCAGGCCTGCACAAGCCAGCGTGGACCTTCCTTCATCTTGGAGACCTCCAAGCTGCCCCCACTGGAGCCAAGGTCTGGGACCCTTGGTGATGTGCGGACAGCGTGGAGCCACGCGGTGGGGAGCTTGGTCTTCTCAGGCTCAGGGGACCACTCCGGTCCCTCCCCGACCCCCAAAACACACCCTCTGCCACTGTGCAGACAGCACGAGAATGGGCTGGCACGAACACGTGGCCCACAGGCCAGAGCTGGCTGTGGTCTCCTCAAGGCGAGGCTCACCCCATCTTCCAGATCAAACATGGGAGAAAGTCATTGTAAGAAGCCAAGAGGACAAGAGGTTTTCCCTAGTGTGGGCTTTGAAAAGCAATGAAAACCTCTCCTCCACTCTCCCACTTCCCTTGTAATAAAGACCAGGCTGGCCTTTGTGGCCCAAGCCGTGCTGGGCCCAGGACATGTGGGTGAATAAAAATAGGACACACATTTTCGCTTAAAATGTCCCTATGATGACACAAGGGCAAAGAGCCACTCATTGAAGGGGCAGCGCCCAGGCTAACATTGCTGTAGTTTTCACGGTTTTGTGTTTGTGGAGGCTGTGAGGCATTCAAAAATGAGGGCATCGCTCTCTCCTCAGAGGCCACAACTGAGGCCCACTGGAGGCGGTAACAGGGCTGCGGGAGGCCAACAGGCCAGGCCTCTTCTGCGTGTGCAGGGGCTCCTCTGCCTCTGTCCCAGCGGCCCTGCGGGGGCATCAGCCCCCAGGGTCCTTTTCCCTGGACTCACACATGCCCCCGCCATACCTCTGAGGGCAATGAGGATGCGATGAGGCTGAGAGCAGGGAAGGGCGTTGGCGAGATAGAAGTGGGCTGACAGAGCGTGGCGGGGGGCTGTTGTCCCCTGGTGACAATTGTCTTTTGTTGCTTTGTGTGTTTCCAGGTGGTGAAGGCCTGCCTCTGGCTGGGAGCTGGGAGGCATCTCTGGGGGGAAGAAGGCAGAACACACGCTGAGTGACGATGCAGAGGATGAGCCTTGGGAGACGAGGGGCTGGTGAATCCCATGCAGGGAGGCTGTCAGTTACTTGTCTGCTTGTCCAGGGAGCCGTAAGCAAGAGGCCTCTCGGACCAGAACCTTGGGAGAGATTTGAGGCAAGACGAAGCAGCTGTCTGTCAGGGCTGAGTAAGATCCCAGGTCACGGAGGCAGGCCTGGGGAAGAGGCCCCCTAGCTCCCATTAAGAACATGTGGTCCCTACTGAGACCAGGTCTATGAACCAATTTAGAACCCTAAGCCCAAGATGCCAAGCCTCACCTATAGGTAGGACCAGTCCTGATGACAGGCTCGTTAACATACTTTAAGCACAACCCAACCAACCAACCAATCAATCAACCAAGGCAACTAGTCAGTCTTGGGTGGGGGAGGATGGGAGAGGGTGTCATTTTCGTGGTCCTGGGGCAGACTCTTGGGTGCTAGCTGTGCCTTCCTTGTCAGAGGGGCTGGCCTGGGGACTCACGTACAAATACTAACTTAGACCACAGGGTTCAGAGGGACCTAGCATCCTAGTGGCTGTTCCAACCCAGTGCCACCGCCAGCTTCCATTTGGGCATCCATCTACCCAGAACCAAGAAGGCAGATCTATGAGGCAGGACCAGAAAGTCTGCAGACCCAGGGAAAGGGCGGTCAGGGGGAGGCGGTGACCAGCCCAGCCACACAGACAACTCTAGACGGGCAGGGTCCATTTCAGCTGGGATGTAGGGTCTGAGTTTTGCTGTGCATTTTGTTTGGGGTTGTTTTGTTTGTCATTTTTTCTCTGCAACTAGCAACTAAATCCCCATTTCTGCTTGTTAAAGAGGATACCGGAATGGTGACTGAGAAAATGGCAACCGTTTCTTAAAGAAAGGGAGCCCCTGAGAAGCAATGAGGTGGCGCTCACCATGGGTAGGATTGGGGGCTGGGGACACATGAACACACATGAACCAGGCACCTGGAACAGAACGCGAGGACATCCTGCCCGAGAAGCGCAGCTTACACAGAGACCCACACCTCGGAATCCAGTGGGGAAGTCCGTCTCCTTCTCCCGGTTGTCCCTGAGTTCCTGGAGTTGAAGCCAGAACAGGGGGAGACAGAGGCCTCCCCCAACGAGTGTCCTGCACTGGTCAGTGAGCGTTTGTGGACTGACTGATCTGGGCATGTCCTGAAGGTACAGGGTAGAAAGCTCAACCTCCTGGCCGGCATTTGGAACCTCCCTGCTACTTGGCAGATGGAATGAACACAGCCAGCGTCTCTCCATAACCCACTTTTACGCTTACACAGTATTTTACACAAACACGTTTCTGTTTTATTACTTATCTGTGATTTACAACAACCGTGTTGGATGGAAGCAGTGACATTTTTATCCCGTTTTATAAATGAAGAAACGAGAACCAGGGAGGTAGAGGGTGTTTCTCAAGGTGACAGCTGATTTGTGACAAAACAGGGACCACATCAGCCCCTCTGACCTGACTTTGGCCACCAGGCCTCTGGGTCTGTGTGCACACGCTCGTGGCAAGCCAGGCCTTTGGGAACAGTCTGAACGGAAACTGGCTTTGGGTATGTCATGCGTTTTCGGAGTCTTGTCAGTGACAAAGCCATCTCAACCCTCCACCCATCACGAATTCATAGGCGTAGATGCATGTGCTGAAGACCAAGGACATAGCCCAAACGAGACTCAGAGTAACCGCCCTGCCGTTCAGCAGGCCTGGAAGCAGGCAAGGTCTCCGTTGTCAAGCGATGTCACCCACGAGGACAAGGGGGCGAGGGGTACCTTTTGCTACCTGCCCCTCCTTCTATTGAGCTCTTAAATTAGCCCTGAAAGCCCAGGTGTCAGCGTCTCCCTGCAACAACCCAGGCCAACCATTAAAAACGCCGGGAAGAAATGAACGCCTAAATCACCCTGTCTCTCCGAAGGAAGAGTCTTGCCTGATCACACGTCAAATCATATTTTTTCTTCTGCAGATGGATGTCTTCGTTCAAAGTCCAATGGTCACGGAGACAAAGGGAGCGCGTCAGCCTTAAGTAACCATTGAAGTTTTACCCCGATAGATTATTTGCTAGGAACAACGAATGTAAAAAACGCCCTGTCAGAGGACAGCGCTTTCTCTTATTTCTTTTTAAAGGGCAATATTGGGCTTCATCTCGCAACTACTTGGGGAAATACAGCACTGAGTCAGAGAGGCTGGCCAACAAGTAGCACTTCATAAATTGCCGGAGCCCTAATCAATACACATTGTCATCCAGTCCAGTCCTTCGGGCAGACTTCCCTCGGTCCTGAGTCGCTGCTGTATTTTATGAGGTTGTTACAGGCCGGGCTTGCATGGCCTGCGCCTAATGAACCTGTCACCGCTGCTATGGATTGACATGCCGCTGTAAGTGAGACCGGTGATTCCGATTGACTTCCTAATTACTGCAGCTGGGCGGCCTCGCCCGCGGCTTGGGCCAGAGGTTAATAGTTCTGATGGCAGCCGCCCCTTGCTGCGGAGGCCGGCGTGAGGCCCGCTCCTCGGACGTCGATACCTGAATCGAGTTCTCAAGGCTACGCCAGGCCTGATCAATTAGGCCTTCGCAGGACTCTTGGAGGCAGCTGACAAGGGGCTGATGAGTGGACGGCTGGGAAGCAAATGGTCTGAGGGAGTTCAGAGGCGCTGAATGCTCCGCCCATGGCCAAGGCTGTGAGGATTGAGGGAGAGGGAGGAGGAGGAGGGGAGGGGGAGGAGAGGGAGGGGAAGAGGCCAGGAGGAGGGGGAGGAGATGGGTGCAGGCGGCTCCCTCAATGCCTGCCACACCCAGGACAGCCTAGGAGGGGGAGCCCTCTATGCAGTCACTTGGTTCGTTCTCAGCTTGGTTTGGTGCCCTGCCAGCACCCTGCTCATTTCTCAGTTGTTTCAAGTCAGGAGCCCTGCCATTTTCATCTTGTAGGCGGGTCAGCACAAGCCTGGCCACGCCTGCTGCAACCCTCCCTCTGCCCTTGGCCTCGGGGGCTTCCCACGCCCCTCAACATGTAGTAGCAGAGACGCCCCTCCTTCTGACTCAGTCAGCACTGACTTGACAAGCAGCCGGTCCGCCTGAGATGCACAGTAAGGACAGACTCTGGAGACACTGCAAAAAGTGCAAAGTAACTCATCTAAAATTATGGTAGCAATGGCATGTTGACATGGCAACATTTCTGTATGCCTGATTAAATAAAATGGATGATTAAACTTAATTGCACAAGTTTCTTTTTGAAAATGAGGCTGCCCCGACTGGAACATTAGAAATGATATACATAACTCCCTTGTATCTTGCTGGACAGCACTGGCCTAGAACAATGTGTGTCCCTCCCCCTCACCGCCCTTTCCTCCTCCCTGGGGTCTGACGCCTCTTGGTGAGTGACCAGAACCGTTCTGCCTCCCTCGACCCTGCACACACACTGCTGAGGTCAGCTGCTTGCACCCCCAGGAAATTGCAGGCTCTGTGACTGTCTCATCCACCCACAGCCCCAGTGACACTAAGTCCCCAGGCCTGGTACAGAGCCCAGCTCAAATGCTTGCTGAGAAATTGTGAGCAGGAGTCTCCACACTCCTGTTTCTCCTTATTTATTCCCTTTCCTTGCACCTACCTCCAAGAAGAAACCCAAGGTAATTGTTTCCAAGTAAGCGATGATGACACGCTTCCCTACCGTGGTGGCTCTCAACTCAGACATGCATCGGAGACACGCGGAGACCTGTGAGAATGCTGACGCCCAGGACCCACCACGAGAGTCAGATTTCACTGGTCTTGGGTGGGGTGAAGGGCAGTTCAGAAGGTCCCAGGCAGCCCTGGCAGAGGCTGAGAGCCACTTAGACCCATCAGGCCCTGTGGACACCACATCACCACATCCTCCAGCCTGTGCTTGGGTCCTCACACCACTGAAGGCGGAAAGAAGGCAACTTTGCTGAAGCAAAGTCCCCTTTCGAATGACACAGAACCCAGGGCAAACCCCCTCTCTCTATCGGCTCTCTCCCAGGGCCCTTCTAGGTCATGTCGGAAGAATTCCGCCAGGTCCCACTTCATTTCACAGATACCACCAGGCCGCCATCAGCTGGTGATGATTTCTGGTCAGATGCAAACAATTAAGTCAGGAGCGAAAGAGCCCGCATGCCATTACCAGGCCCCGAGCGGCTCCCTCCCTGGCCTAATTGCGCTCCCCAGACAGCGCTCCCCAGACAGACAGAGGCAGCTGATAAGACTTACGCCCGCCCCAAAGAGCAAAACTCAACCCGGAAGGCCAAGCGCATGGCGCAGATCCCAGCACCTAGCCGTCTTGGGTCAGGCATGAACCGCCGGCACAGTGGGAGGCGGTCGCCGTGGCACCCGGCACCTTCCCTTCTGCCTGGCTCTTTCCAAAAATCTCGAGGCAGCGGCAGCCTGATGCTTGATGGATGGGCCACCGGCTTTTATTCGACAGTGTAGATCACTCTGCCAATATGAATTTGCAAGATGGTAGAAATACAACCCCCCGAAAAGATTACATGAAAGGGGAAAAAAATCATTAGGCAATTAAGAGTGGCAATAATTCACCCATATCTACGCGTTGGGAAGAAATATCGCCCCGGGGAACCAGATCTGCTATCACTTTGTCATCTGTCTGGGGTGCGGGTGACGGAGCCTCCTTGTGCATGGTGATGACTCCCCGCAGTATTTCTGCGTGTGATCGCAGCGAGCGCCAGGCTCCCGATAGGATGCATCTCTCCGGGCCAACTGCCACTCCCACACCCAACCGGCTCAGCCCATGCCTTCCTCCGGCACCTCCGCATTGTGGCCTTTCAGGGGAACCGTCTCCTGGCCATCAGAATTCTCGAGACCGGGGAGGCCTCAGAGATCACTGACCATTGGCATCATTTTACCAGTGGGGCCATCTGGGGCTGAGAGAGGGACAGCAGTTTTCTCAAGGTCACACGGGGCATGGAGACAAAGGCGCAGCTGTACTCCCAGGCTTCCTAGTTCGCCATCGAGCAGGACTTCTTGCCACACTCCGTGACCTGCTCCCTGGACAACTCACGATCTGCCGGGGAGCCGTGGAGAGGGTGTGACCGAGTACTGCAGAACCTGACTTGGAAATCTTTTCTGGTTGCTGTCCTCGGCTCCTCCAGGAGAGGAGTGAGTGCTCCTCTCACGTCCTTCTGTGTCCAACTTGAACCCTCACCAGGACACCACCCCCACCACTACATCATGGTGACATCCACTCTGTCATATGACCAGCAGACTGAGAGGCCCTTGAGAGCAGATCAGAAATATTCATACTCACTTTGATGTCTTCCGTATCAAGAACATACTGACTCCTCTCTCTCTCTCTCTCTCTCTCTCTCTCTCATCAGGGTCTCATTCTGTCACCCAGACTGGAGTGCAGTGGTATGATTATGGCTTCTCGCAGTCTCAGCCTCCCAGACTCTGGCAATCCTTCCGTCTCAGCCTCCCAAGTAGCTAGGACCACAGGCATGTACCACCATGCCCGGCTAATTTTTGACAAAAATTGTGTGTAGAGATGAAGTCTCACTCTGTTGCCCAGGCTAGTCTTAAACGCCAAACTCCTGGCCTCAAGTGATCCTCCCACCTTGGCCTCTCAAAGTGGAGGAATCACAAGTGTGAGGCACTGCACCCGGCCAAACATACTAGTTTTTCTATAAGTGGGATTTGAACACATGCTCTCGTCATGAAGACAAAGGGAACCATCTTTGTTCACTCCTCGTGCTTGAAGGTGACAAGCCAACCTCCTTCTCCCTTTTGGGGGGGTCCAGAGGGAAGATCTTTGGGCATCTCATGCCACTAGAAATTCCATCTTTCCGGTCCTACCCGTTCTCTGGGCTGGGTTCTCGCTGCGTCCCCATTGCGTGCGTGCACTCCTGGCTTGCAACGACTACAGCAACGACTCGCTCCCTGGCTAGCTGCGGGTCACACAGGTGGGCCCGTTGTTTCATCGTCTTAGGATCACCCCTTCTAGAACCTGGTGCTCACCTGGGATCCGGCCACACGGGTGGGTCCGTTGTTTCATCGTCTAAGGTCACCCTAACCCTTCTAGGGCCTGGTGCTGGCGATTGCATACTGTGCACTGTGTCCTGTGTCAGTACTGACACTCTAACAAGGATGTGAACGCTTCTAGGAGTCAAAACTTCTTTTTCTGTCACAAAACATTTTCTGCACAGGATCAGATGAACTGTGAAGACGCTCCTGGAACCACTGGGGTTTGAAAGTCCTCTCCATTTCAGGTCGATGTACCTCGAAGAGCCATCGGTGACCTGCTGGTGGAGCTTTGTGGTCTCATTGCCTGGCAGACCAAGGAGACGGTCCAGAGACAGGAAGAACGATGGGGTGGGGGAGCCTGGTCACGGGGAACACGGCCACGCTCCTGGTGCAGGCTGAGTGCTGGCCCTGCTGCACCCACAGAAACCTGACAAGGGTGCTGTGGCAGATGGCATGCTGCAGAAATGTCCAGAGCCATACTTCCAGGCCCATAAGTGGGCTTCGGTCCCTGAAAGAGGCAGCATCTCCTTGCAATGGGACTGACTCCTGTGGCTGCCTCAATGACCAGAACAGAACGGAGGCCACGCTGCAGGATGCCCGAAGACAGCTCGTAGGGGGACCTCAGGGAATGTTTGTTGAGTGACTGACTGAGCGAGAAAATGAACAGACCTTACTGGGACAAGCAGGTATGGGGGAGTTTTACGGGCCACACCTTGCTTGGGTCAGAAGTTTGACTTTTGCAGATGCGTTCCTTCGACATCTGTGCTCCCCGGGCCTCCCCTGCCTGTGGCTACAGATGCGGCCACGTTGAGCAGTAGCTCAGATTCCTGCTGCCACCGCTCGAGGCAGAAGCCCCAGCTTCTGTGCCACGTGGCTCACGCCCTGCCACCCACCTCCTCTCTGTCCCTGACTGGGCAGCTGCAGCCCAGCGGGACAGAATCTCGTCTGCCTTCCCCCGCTGGAGCTCTGTCCTGGGGAACTGGGACACCTGTGCCCACAGGGCTGTCTTCTGGGGCGTCTGGGGCTGCAGACCCTCAGGTCCTGCCACCCACTGCTCCCAATTTGCCCAGGACACGCCTGCTTTTCAGCACTCAGGTCCTACCTCCCAGGAAGCCCCACAGTCCCCTGTCATCCAGGACAGTTGGTCACCCTGCAGGGGACCCAGGGGCACGGCAGTTCCTCGATACCCGGTCCTCTCGGCACCACTTTGGACTCCATGACAAAGTGAGAAAGGGCAGTTACGCCAGTTCTGGGTTTCCATTTGTCACCTGGGGACACAGTAGTGCCATGAGGGCCCCAGGTCTCCTCAAGGCCGTGGTGCGGACAGCGTCTTCCCCTGCTCCACAAAGCTCAGACGGCTGTCCGTGGGGAAGGGGGGGTGGCTGCACCTCCTCTCCCAGACTCTCCACATAGAGCCCTTGA
Source organism: Carlito syrichta (assembly GCF_000164805.1). NCBI lineage: Eukaryota > Metazoa > Chordata > Mammalia > Primates > Tarsiidae > Carlito > Carlito syrichta. The sequence goes on from NW_007232317.1 coordinate 369,849, forward strand.
CCAGGTCAGATCCTGGTTGCCCCGTCAGCCCCTTGCACAGACACAGCCCTTTGTGACTCTCTCAGGCTGGGTCCCCGGCTCCAGACCCAGCCCCGGTTAAAAGGGAGCAAACTTCCAGTACGCATTGTGATGGCTGAGTCTATGTGCCAACCTGGCTGGGCCACAATGCCTACATATTTGGTCAAACATCGTTCTGGGCCAGGTGTGGTGACGCATGCCTGCAATCTCAGCACTTTGGGAGGCTGAGGTGGGAGGATTGCTTGAGCCCAGAAGTTCAAAACCAGCCTGGACAACATAGAGAGACCTCGTCTCTACAAAATAACAAAAAATCAGCCAGGCATGGTGGTGATGAACATTTAAATGGGTGGACTTACTTTGAGGAAAGCAGATTTACCCTCCATGTTGTGGGCAGGCCTCGTCCAATCAGTTGAAGGCCTGAATGGAACCAAGGCAGACCTTCTCTGAGCAAGAAGGAATTCTTCCAGCAGGTGGCCTTTGAATTCAGACTACATCTCTTCCCTGAGCCACCAGCCTGCTGCCAACCCTGCAGATGTTGGATTTACCAAGGCTTTCCAATCTATAAGCCAATTCCTTAACATTTCTCTCTCTGTCCTATAGCTAGATAGACACACAGATGATACATAAATGATACATAGATAGATGATACATAGATAGATAGCAGCATATAGACAAGGTGGACCACCCCCCTCAAAAAAAAAACACACAGAATTATCTTTTGGAGGGTAATTGACTTCAGTGAACTCCTTTTGGATTCTTTCAACATGTTCGCCCATTTCTTGATGGGTGATTTCCGAGCACACGTGCCCACACTGCACTGAGTGTTCAGCAGTTTTTGACCCCAAACAGCATGGCCCCCATGCTCTTCTCCCCGTTCACCGATCTCGTTCCAAGTGACTTTTTTTTGTTTCCCCAGATGAAAAGCGTCCTCAAGGGAAGATGTGGAAGAGGTGAAACAAAAAACAGCAGACTCACTAAAGGGTATCAAAGCCGATCGTTCAAAAACTGTTCTGAGTGGTGGAAAAAGCATCTCAATAAGTGTATTACATCAAATGGAGAGCACTTTGAAGGTGACTGAAGTTTAAACTTGGAAGAATAAGTACACAATTTTTTACGAATCAATTCTGGGTTTTTTTCGGGTTCCCCCTCATATATAGATATACATAGATGCATATCTATACATTATCTATAAACACGGATATCTGATAGGTAATAGACAGATAGTTAGACAATAGATAGATGATAGATAGGAACATGGAGGTATATAGACAGATATATGAGCATAAACTGTATATATAGATATACATAGATGTCTTTATCAATAGATAGATAACAGATAGCTAGATAGATGACCAATGGATAGATAGATGACAAACAGAGATAGATAATAGATAGATAGAAGCATGGAGATATATAGATATCTATGAGCATGAGCTATATAGAGAGATACACATAGATGTCTATATCGATAGACAGACAACAGACAAAGGATAGATAGGTGATAGGTGACAGATAGATAGGCGATAGATAGATGATAGGTATTAATCGATAGATAGATGATAGATGAGAGATAGAGGACAGGCTGATTGGTAAAAGATGGATAGACTGATAGCTTGATAGATAGACTGTTAGTTCTGTTTTTCTGGAAAGCTCTGACTCTCAGTGTATCGAGCCCCTTGAAGACGACCTCTGGCTCTCGCGGCCGAGAGAGGATCTGGCTTCTGCAGGGAACTGCATGACGTGGCGGGGGAAACAGAGACGGACATGACTTGGACCCCGCGCTGGCGGTGCATGCTGGCCGGTCACACATGCCAGCCCTTCCCACAGCACCACCCACACGGCACACCCTGAGAGATACTCCTTCTCGAGAGGACACCTTGACTGAGAAGTCGGGAAACACCCTGGGAAGGGTTTAGTAGGGCAATCGCATGTCCTAGTCTGCTTGGATAATCCAAGTTGCGCCGATGGTCCTGGCATCATGAACACTGGCACCCTTCCCCGCTCTGTGTCCTCAGCCGGGTCATCAGGTGTGCTGCCACCTGGCTGTAAGCACATCTCCGTGCACATCAAAGGCTCTTAGTCACCCGCAGTAAAGAAATCCACGGAGCTTTGGCAAGCCCGGTGCCTCCCAGCGCCTCGCCTCTGAGAATGGGATTCTATCCCCCATGAACATCCAGCCACTCCTCCATGATGGATGTTCTGAAAGACCCCGACCAGACGGAAGCAGCCAGTGAGCAGAAATCCACACACACCGAACGTTGCAAGGGCTGGGGTCCAGGGAAGCCCCCAGCAAAGGACGTACTTGGCCTCGGAGAACAAGTAGGCTTGACCAGGACAGGAAGTTCCTCTGGAGAGGCAACCTCTGCCCAGTCGGCCGTTCCAAAGCCAGGGGAAGAGAGGACGGAAGCAGCAGTTTGGTGGCGAGAGAGCACTTCTCTCCCTGGTGTCGTTTCCATTCTAGCGCCCGGCTGGAATCACGGCTGATAACACAGCCTCATCCCCGCATCCCCGAGGCCACCGGGGCGGCCCAACCATGGAGAAGGAGCCCAAAAAATGTTGCCAGTTGACTAGAAAAAGAACAAGATACTGCTGCTCACGAAGTTAGCGTCGTTGCCCAGAACTCGCCAACACTGCAAAGGTCAGTTCCTGTCGCCTCAGCCTCTGTGCCATCCTCATCTGATTGTGAGATGATGGACCACACACGTTGAACCCGGAGTAGCCTGGCTCCTAGCTGCATCCAGTGCAGTGGCTGAAAACCACCTGTTCCACCCTCAGGGTGTGACAGAGACCCACTTGGGTCTGAAGTTCCCTGCTCCTCAACACCTGGTTCCTGGAGAGCCTGAGGGGAGGTGGAGGCCGCAGGCTGCGTGGTTGAGCATGCCCAAATGGCGTCAGCAAGGCAGAGGGCGCCTTTGGCTTTGCCCTAGCCCACTAGGCAGGGCTGGAGAGCAGGACCAGGGCATCAAGGCTTGAAAAGGCCCCTCCAAGGACCAGGTGCAAGGCTCACGTCTGATGTCTCAGCACATTAGGAGGTCGAAGAGGAGGATGGCTGAGCCCAGGAGTTCAGACCTTGTCTCTACACAAAAATCAAAAAAGTAGCTGGGCATGTTGGGACACATCTGTAGTCCCAGCTACTCGAGAGGTTGAAGTGGGAGGATCACCTGAGCCTGGAAGGTTGAGACTGTGTGAGCCACGATCGTGCCATGGCACTCCAGTCTGGGTGACAGAGACCCTGACTCAAAAAAGCAAAAACAAAAAAGTTCACTCAAAGTTCTAGCGGAGCGCCCTGCGGGCACTTAACCAAGTATGTTTGAAGTGAAACGAACAAGCGTTGCATTCATGCAAGGGCTCCAAGCATCATTCTCTCGTCCACCAACACGGGTTAATGAGTCCCTGCCCCGTGTGTTCACTGACAGGCATCATTTGGGGTCCCCGCCCCCCTGAGCATCCAGGTGAGATGGACTCACTTTCCCTTTTCATAGCCTTGGGAAGGGCTTAAGATTCCTGCCAGTCCCCAGCCCGAGTCCCGAATCCCCCGAACTCGCCCCACGTGGAGGACACCTTGCTGTCCACTACCTCCGGTCTCTACTGCCCACCAGGTTTACCCGGCTTGGGACTCAGTTCCCAGACTCACCGTGCACACGGGCACCGGGTGTGCAGTAGGCCTCGGGGAGGGTGATCGGTCATCATCTTTCGAAGATGCAGTGCCTTGGGGCGTGTCCTCCCAGAAGCAGAACCCAGATAAAAACTTGGGTGCAGGTCGTTATTTGGGAGGCAATCCAAGAAAGGAGGGAAGGACCAGGAGTGGCGGGACAGGGAGCGAGCGAGGGCCCACAGGAGGGCCAGATGTCAAGGCTGTAGCGTGAACAACAGGCTGGCAACACGGTCCACAAGGGTCCTGGGACCCACAGAGCAGGTTGTCTGAGAGCTAGGAGGCCAGAGGTCATGTCCGCGGGCCCTATCCCCCACTGACGGAGGGGCGCCCAGGGACAATAATGCCCTGGGCTTGCTAGGGGGGCCAGCAGCTTCCTGCTGGGGAGGCCCTGGGTGGATGTCCGCATGCACCAGGTGGGAGGAGGCCCTGTGTGTCTGGCTCAGGGACCGGCCCGGAACCTGTGTCTGCTCAGAAGGAACCCACAGGGCCCCCAAGAGCAGCCACGGCCCACAGCCAGACAGCCACTCGCCAGAGTCAAAGGTAAGACACTTTGCCTTGGGTCAGCTCCTTCGGAGGCTGTGACCAGGGCTTCAGTGACTCCGCACTGTGGAATGATAGCCCCAGTGCAGCCACGATGGGCCCCGGGTTCTTGTGGTTGTCACCTGGTGACACAGTGCAAGAGTGGTTCTGTGCCACCTGGACCAGACGTGGTCACATGACTTACTTCAGTCAATGAAATGCAAGAGGAAGTGACCCCTCCGGGCAGAGACCTTAAAAGCCAGGATCGTGTGCCTTTCTCCTCTCCCGCCCTTTCTCCTCCCGCACATGCCGGTGGGGTAGAGGCCTTGTAAACCTGGGGCCCTGCGTGACACCGGGTCATGCACAGAGCTCCTGGCTAAGCTCTGATGAGCACATCACCAGGTTGGAAAAAATAAACAGAAAGTCTGGAGACTGGTCCTTCCCAGATCATCACCATGCCCTCCCTGACTAACACAGCCTCTGTCTGCAAACAACGTGGGTGGAGTTCACCTCTTCTATAACTTAGGGATAATAAGGTCGGGCGTCGTGGCTCACACCTGGAATCCCAGCACTTTGGGAAGCCAAGGTGGAAGGATCGTTTGAGCCCAGGAGTTTGAGACAGCCTGGGTGATAGTGAGATCTACATCTCTCCAAAAAAATTTTTAAAAGGTGGAGTGTGGTGGTGCATGCCTGTAGTCTCAACTGATTGGGAGACTGAGATGGGAAGATCACCTGAGCCTAGGAGGTCAAGGTCACAGTGAGCCAAGATCGTGACACGACACTCCAGCTTGGGCGACAGAGACAGACTTTATTTCTAAAATAATAATGATGATGATGATAAAAATAGTAATAAAAATAACTTAGGGATAAACTGCTTAGAGATGGAGCGGTAATTATGAGAACAAAGTGCATTTAGGAAAGTAAACCTAACTCAAGGCAACTAACATCACGTCATGCAGGTGCAAATTGTTAATTGACCCATCTGCAGCGCTGCGCCGTCTGACCAGTGTGTCCCTCTATTGCCATCAATGCATGGCCACCCTTCTCCTGACTCCAAGCAAAACAGCCCCCAAGGAAATACACACGCCTATAGAGGGTGGCCTACCCGTCACAGGCTGTCATTCTACTGTGTACTCTGACAGCCCCGCTGGGTGCATCTCAAGCTCCACAAAACCCAGGAGGGAACTCAGGCTCACACAGACCATGAGAGACCATGAGGGGAAGGGCTGGGAGGGAAGCTCTGGGTACTGAGTTAGCCTGGGAGGAGTGTCCTCCGGGTTCCTTCTGCCTCCTCAGGAGGGTCGGCAGAGACACCTGAGAATGGAGACCGGGGAGCAGGCACCCAGCTGGGTGGCACAAAGGCGAGGAGCATGACCGTAACCCACCAGGGCCGGGATCCCAACGGCAACTTCCTCTGAGGCCGCTGAGTGCTGCCCGTGGCGGATCCGGTGCGGGGAGGGCGGCTTTCCTGCGAGGCCTGCCAGTCTCCGCCCTTGTCACTGCCCACGGCCGGGCCCAAGACGCCACATGCAGGTGTTCAGCGGGCCGGGCTCCAGAAAGCACCTCAGATGCTCTCCCTGAGTTCCACGTTCCGGGCCTGGCCCGTGATTCAGGGCAGGAACCCATCAGGAACGAAGTACTAGGCACTTAGACACCCCCTTTTACCAGAGCCCGACGTGAGATGCAAGCTGCTCAGTCAAAGGGTCCATCCACACAAGGGGCCAAGGCCAAAGAAACAGCCAGAAACCAAGGCACCAGCAGCTCAGCCTCCCACTCCCACAGGTGCAGACACCAGGCCAGACCTGAGCCCCAGCCTGGGATGAAAGCACTGGAACGAGGGCAGGTGGTTGCGTGAGGGCTCTGGCCTCCGGGGGGCTTTGGGGTTCGAGTTCGCAGAGCAGGAAGAAGGCTGTGCCAGGCTTGGGAGAGGCCTTGACAGGTGCGGGAGCGAGCGTCCCCGATGGCCGTCAAGTCGAGGGGCAGCTGACCTCGGCGTGAGTCGTCTTGCTCACCCACGAGAGACCAGGGAGCCAGGGGCGAAGAGTGACCCCAACCAGACACACTCCACACCTCTCCCCGTGCTTTTCCACGCGACAGACATGGGCCATTGGAAGCCACCTCCCAGCTGAGGCCCCGCCCAGTGCTCCAAAGCACGGGGCTTCGCTGGAAGACAGTGGCCAGCCCTGGTCCCACCGAAGGCAGGAAGACCACGTGATGGCTTGTGGTGGCCCCGCAGGTGGCTGCCCTGGGCCAGACCCTGCAGCCAGAGGGACCTACGGCCCCCTCTTGGGCGACCTTGCCCTCCCATCTTCTCTCTACTTCTCTCTATCCCCCCAAAAAGAGGGGAAAATCAATTTCAATCAACGTGGAGTGTAATATTATCAAATGTCAGCTGCTGGGGTCATGCGCCTTGAAAATTATCTTTGACAGCTTCTGGTCGACTTAATTAAGTGCGCCCCAAAAAGGGGGGGTCAAAAGCGCCCTGATTGAGGCTGCCAGGGCTCCGTGCTGCCGTGCGGCTATTGACAACGCAGAGCAAGATTGCCTTCGGGGCTTTATTGATAGATTCTCGCCTGATATTGGAATGATTCTCGCGCAGATAAATCACATTTAGATTTGTTGGTAATTGAGGAGAATTGATTGGAGCAGGAAGGAGGCCCCCAAGGGGTGGCCTCCTCATCTTCCCTGCAGGAAGCGTGAGGGGCAAGCAGGGAGGGGTGTCCCCCCGAAGCTGGGAGCCTGCAGGGTCTGGGCCTCACTGTTGACCTGTCCAGCTGCTTTCCTCTGGACCCCCGTCTTCTGTGTCACCTACCGGGGGAGGAGGGGCACTGGCAGCAAGATGGCAACAGAGGCCGGGGAAGGTGGGCTCCAGACAACTTTGGAGATGCTGCTCAGGACAGCCCTGGGCCACATGACCACACCTCTGCCTCCAGCTCTCTTTCTTCCTTTTTTTTTTTTTTTTTTGAGTCAGGAACTCGCTCTGTCGCCCAGGCTGGAGAGCAGTGGCACGATCATGGTTCACAGCAGCCTCTACCTCTGGGTTCAGCAATCCTCCCGCCTCAGCTTCCCGAGTAGCTGGAACTACAGGTGTGCACCATCACGCCTGGCTACTGGTAAAAAAGCTTTTTGTAGAGATGAGGGCTCGCTATGTTGCCCAGGCTGGTCTGGAACTCCTGGGTTTAAGTGATCCTCCTGCCTCGGCCTCCCAAAGTGCTGGGATTCCAGTGTGAGCCATCGTGATCGGCCACCCTTTCAGATCTGACCGCACCTCCTTGCTTAGAACACGTCAACACTGCCTGTGTGGGACAGAGTTCAAACAGGAACTCTCCCCGGCACCCCTCTAACCTCTAGCCTCACCCCCAACCTCCTTCGGGTCCATTTCCTTGGGGCCAGATAGTGGGAGTCCTTCAGCTGGGATTTTTCCTAAAGACAGGGGCTCATGCAGTTGGCTCCACAGGGCCCTGGCAGATGGTGTGCATGCCTGACTGAGCCCATGACACCCTATGCCCAAGCTGCAGGCCAGTGGGGTCACTCTGGTTCAAACAGGCTGGATGATCACTACCCTGTTGCCAGACTCCACTGCCTTCCTGCCCCATGGAGGAGGACTGGCAGTGAACACAGTTGGGAAACGCTGACCCCAACCAGCTCTACGGTCCTACAGACAGCTAGTGCCCACAGAGGGATGCCCACCTCTCCTTGGCCTCACAGCCTGGGGAAAGGTTGTTTTAGGAGCAGGACCCAGGACTCCTTTCCAGATTATTCCTTCACCACGACACCTTTCGGCCTCTGTGGAAGAAGGTCCTCTGGTCTCTGACTATCTCACGCTGTCCCCGACATCCTGCCAACTGCTGTTCATGCCTGACCTTCCGGGGGCTGCTGGAGCAGGGACATTCTAGAGAAAGGATCTGTGGCCCATAGAAACCTGGTGTTGTGGACACAACCCTTGATTTATTTGAATTTTACCACCTTGAGGTTCTGGGCAGGCTCATCCTCTCCATGGAGAGCAGTAGGTGTGTGGCCAGGAGAGGCAGACTGACTTGGCCGCCACATCGCTGCACCTCAGAAGGATTGTCTACCAGCAGCCCCAGGAACCAGCGTGGCTGGACATGTGACATGCATAGCCAGAGCTGTTCCCAGGACAATGATCCCAGAGCCACTGCAATGACCAGGAACATGACCAGGTCTCAGGAACATAGCCCAGAGCCATTGCAACGACCAGGGAGATGACAGGTCTCAGAGATGCAGCCCAGAGCCTCTGCAATGACCAGGGAGACGACCGGTCTCAGGGGCGCAGCCCAGAGCCACTGCAGTGACCAGGGAGATGACGGATCTCAGGGATGCAGCAAGGAGTGGAGGAGGTCACAGCTGGAGGCCAATGACAAAGGACCCAAAGCTCAGATACACCCGTGACCCAGTAACCCCAGGTCTTCCTTCCCTCCCCCCACTCTGCATGACCTTCCCCACCCGTTCAAGGCCCTCACTGTTGCAGGGCTGGAATTTCAAGAGGGGTGAAGTGTGGGTAGCCAGGCTGATCCTGGAGGGGGCTGTGTTTTCAGCCTCCCTAGTCTGCCTTCAAGTTCTCTCAGGACAGTGACCCAGGTGTACAGAAGGTCCCAGGCCAGGGCAGCTGCTGAGAGGCCCACATCGGCAGTGCTCTGGGCCCAGTCAAGCGCCCGGCTGCTGGACGTGCTGGCTCAGGGCACTTCTTCTAATCGGTCAGCCTTGGGGAAACGGGGAGGAGGCTTTTATCGCAGATGCTTTGGGAGCAGGGGTCCTTTGGCTAGGGGCCGGGTGGGGGCTTTTATCTCAGCCGCTTTCTACAGATTCTCTGTGGCCCCAGCTTCCCACGGGTCTCCCACTGCGTCCTTACGATCCTCCTCGGGGCAGCCCATGGCCTCCGGACCCCGCGGCCCTCCACAGGCCGCACCTCCTCCCTGCCGCTTTCCACAGGCGGCTCCCTGAGCCAGACAGTTGGCGAAAGCGCACATGTGAAGATGTCTTAATATTAAATATAATTAGATATTATACCACACGCAGGGCTGTATGATTAGTGAAATATATGATCATTAGTTATTAGATTAATGTGTCTACTTATGTAACTGAAAGCCATTTGCAAGCCGAAATGAAATAGCTCAATTTGCCATAATTGACTGATCTCCCAGAGAGAGAGAAGCATTTGCTTACGTTCGAGGCAGTTTCTTCCAATGTCACCCAGAAGCCAGACAAAGAGCCGCCCGACCCGCACCCTGTGCCCCACGCCCCACGCCCCGCGACGTGGCCAGCTCTAAGTCCGATGGCTGCAGCCCAGCCACCCACAGGGACACTCAGGGCTTCCACGGACACAGGGCCCAGGCCGGGCTCCTACTTCCATTTAAGGACTCCAGGCGCCCTTGCCCTGACCCCACCCAGTTCATGGGGGTGGGGATCATGGGCATCACTGGCCCTGACCCCACCCGGTTTTTCTTCCCGAATATTTGCTTCCTGGACAACTGAAGTGTCGCTGACCCAGGACAACGACCACGCAGCACACCACAAGTGGGGGAGGCAAGGATGCATATGACTGTGGCTGTGGTCGATAAAAACCAGCTGCTAACGAGGGTGGCATGAGACTCAATTGAAAGCAGGCAAGCTCAAGGGAGGGCACGGCTCTGGTCCCCTTCCCCAGGGTAGGGACTTCCCGGCTGGGCGGGATGGAGGGGGATGGGCAGGAGGGGCCGTGGCCTCTGGACCAGGAGCCCCCACGGCCCCCACAGCTGGGAAATAAGGGCGACCTGAGGCGACGTCTTTCGTCTATCCCTCTCCTGTATCTCATGGGGCCCTCACGGCCTCCTTGGAAATAGCGACCTAGGTGACCCCCGCCCCACTCACGGAGAAGAAACTGGGGTCGGAGAACAGCCCCCCGCAGGCTCGGCAGAAGGCCGTCTTCTTGGTGAGTGGCTTTCCTCTCTGGGCCTCACTTTCCTGGGCAACATCATGTGTTCACAAGTATCGACTTCAGCGTCAGAGCCGGAAAAGTGAGCGTGGCGACTTCTCCCCTAAAGAGGGTTTCTCTTTGCAGTGCTGAGCCCTCAGTGCCATGGAAAAGTTCCTTGAGAGGCTTCAACTGGAGGCTCACTCGCAATTGTCTGTATGAATCATATGGGCTGTCTGGTTAATGAGCATGTGCTGACTGTCTGACAGGAGCTGAGCATGACACCACCAGAGGACGGGAGGCAAGTCTAGGCTGTGGCCTGGCCGCAGGGCACTTCTGACTCAGGAAAGGAGACTCCACTACATGCCAGAGGAACTGCCACGATGCCAAGGGGCGTGTGCCCACTGCCAGGGTCAGGGCACCTTCTGTGTCATGCAGTCTCTTCAGGTGAGGCCAGGAGCGGTGGCTCATGCTTATAATCGCAACACTTTGGGAGGCCAAGGTGGGAGGATCGCTGAAGGCCAGGAGTTCAGGACCAACCTGGGCAGCATAGTAAGACCTTGTCTCAACAAAAAATTCGAAAGTAAAAAATTAGCTGAGTGTGGTGGCATGCATCTGTAATCCTGGCTACTTGGGAGACTGAGGCAGGAGGATCACTTGAGTTCAGGAGTTCAAGGCTACAGTGAGTGATGATTGCATCACTGCACTCCAGCCTGAGTGACGGATAGAATGAGACCCTGTCAAAGAAGAAGAAGAAATGGGAAGAGGAGGAGGAGGAGAAGGAGAAGAAGTCATCACTGTAGGCAAAAGGGGACAGAAAAGGCTTCCGGGATAGCAGAGGCTCACCGAGGTTTACAGAGCATTCCCCCCAGTGCGCGTGAGGCCTGTGCCAAGGCTGGCCGCACCCTGCCTCACTCTCCCCATGGCCCTGGCATCCTCTGGCACTCTCAGGCACCTCCAACAGAAAGAGCGTTCCCCATATCCACTGTGGTTTTTTCCCCAGCTAGAAAGGCCAGCTCCACGGGACAGAGGTTGGGGGCTGTCAGGTTCACAGTTGTGTGTTCAGAGCTGGGCTCCCAGCAGGTGCCTGGTGAGTGGTGACTGAATGACTAAGGGACTGGAACCTCTCAGTGTCTCCCTCCACACTCCCCGTCAGCCAGCTCCTGCCCAAACAGCCACAGGGATCTCCCGACGAAAGCCCTGGGCCCACTCTGGCCCTTGGCTGGTCCTCTTATTCCCCGTCTTTTTTCTGTCCCTCAGTTTCATTCCAAGCTCCTGGAGAGCCAGGCTCTCAACCAGATAACCTTTCTCAGCTCTCACGGGTCTCAGACTCTGAGCTGGGCCCAGAAGCCCACCGTGGGGATGGAGAACAGCCACGGCCCAAGCGCTCAGGCTTCATGGGGGGACTGCAGAGGCCGCTGCCCTGGGGTGTGAGGGCATGGGAGACATCATGGGATGCCTGAGCCGAGTTGTGCAGGCGGCCGACGGGAAGAATTCCTAACAGGGGACAGGGTGATCCAGGCTGAGAGACCTGGGCTCCTAGAGGTGAGGACCTAGAGGCCAGGGAGGCAGGATCAGGGTGAAGGCTGATGGGCACTGAGGAGGCAGATGGGTCCTGGGGAAGCTTATGGGCCCTGGAGAGGCCAAGGGGCTCTGGGGAGACCAACGAGTCCTGGGGAGCCCGAGGGGCCCCGCGAAGGCCATCAGTGCACGAGATCTCGCCAACCCCGGCTATGGGAGGGGGTGAGGAGGGAGGATGCTGGACCGTGAAGGGGGGTAGAGAAGGGTGCAGAGTCATGAGAGGCTTCCAGGGCTTCCCATCGGAGGGAAAAACTTAAGCCTTTGGGACTGTGAGTGGGAGGATTGACGTTTTGGGCAGTGGGGCCCCAGCTGACTGTCAGAGAACAAAACTTCCCTGCAGGGCTCCGACTGATGCCCTCCTAGCCACACCGGTCCCCACAGCAGCCCCTGGCACGCAGGAGGCTGGGATGGCCCGCGGCGCTGGCTCAGCCTGGCCCAGTGCTCCACTCACCTGCCCCGTAGAACTGGGGTCTGACGGAAAGGAAGAGGCGGTGATGTGCCACAGGGTGCATGAATCCCCAGGCCGCGACCCCAGCTACAGACAGACATGTTCATTGATCTTGAAATGCCCTTGAGCTCCTCAACGAGGGTGCGGGGCAGCCATGTGGACCACCTCCCCACATGGCCCCCCACGCTGGGACAGCAGTCTGAGCCCTGGAGCTGTTCAGAGCTGCACCCAGCTCTCCCCCTGCCATCCCCGAGATGTGGGGAACCTTGGGCATGTCAGCTGACCCCTCTGAGCCTCAGTTTCCCCATCGAGGTCAGGGATCATAGCAGCATCTACCTCAAAGCTTGCTGTGAAAGTGTGTGTGGCTCCAGTGAGCTCAGTCCTGTGAAGACTCAGCATAGAACGTGGGACACAGAAGAAGACGGAACACTGTGATGCATCAAGTGTGTTACTGCCAGTAAGGACTAGAATGAGACCCTGTCGAAGGAGGAGGAGGAAGAGGAGGAGGAGGAGGAGGAGGAGGAGACATTCTTGTGCCCATTTTACAGACGAGAAACGCAGGTTCAGAGAGGTCAAGGAACATATCAAGGGGCGTGAAGCCAGAATGCAGCAGAGCCCGGGTGTGAACCTGTCTGAATGGAAAGTCCAACTCCTTCTAAGAGGTGATGCTCCTGTTGGTCTTTCTGAGATGCTGCGTCCTCTTGGCACCAGTGTCAGTCAGACATGGTGGCTCATCCCTATAATCACAGCACTACGGGAGGCCAAGGCAGGAGGATCTCTTGAGGCCAAGCATTCAAGACCAGCCTGGGCGACATAGTGAGACCCCATCTCTACAGAATTTAAAAATTAGTTAATTAATTAGTTTTACAAAACAGTGACGAGTTCAGCCCCCACAGTCCAGGCCAGCCCTCAGCATGGTGGACGGCTCTTGCTGCTTCTGCTGGCATCCCCTTTGCAAACTGTGGATGCAGGTGCCACCGGCCTCCTGGCCTCTGAATTGCAGTTTGTCTCGGGCTGTGTGTCATACTGATGTGTGTGAGAACCCGGAATGTTTCCACAAAAGATTTCAGGCCAGTGACCAGAGACCTGCAGCCCCTCCCACCCCCCACCCTACTGCACCCACCCTCTCTTCCCCACCTGTCCAAATCCCAAGCCACCAAGGAAGTCCAGCCCAAGCCCCGCCCTGACACCAAGGGGAGAACCAAAGCCTCCAGATACACAGGGGACAGCCGACACCACCAGACACCCAGGAGACAACTAATGCCTCTAAACACCCAGGGGACAGCCAACACCTCTGGACATATAGGAGACAGCAGACATCTCTGAACACCGAAGAACAGCAATGCCTCTGGACACAGAGGGGACAACTGATGACTCCAGAAACCCAGGGGACAGCCAACGCATCTGGACATACAGGAAACAACCATCACCTCTGGACACATGGGATAGACGACACCTCTGGACACCCAGGGGAGAGCAGATGCCTCTAGACACACAGGGGACAGCCAATGCCTCGAGACACCCTGGGGACAACTGACACCTCTGGATACACAGGGAACAGCTGGAGCCCTTGGATACACAAGGGACAGCCAAAGCCTCTGGACACACAGGGTACAGAAGTTGTCTCTGAACACTCAGGGAACAGCAGACACTTCCAGACACACAGGGGACAGCCAACACCTCCAGAAACAGAGGGGATGGCAGATGCCTCTGGACACCCAAGGGACAGCCAATGACTCCAGACACCCAGGGGACTGCAGATGCCTCTGAACACACAGGGGACAGTCAGTGCTTCTGAACACATAGGAGACAACCAACATCTCCAGACACCTAGTGGAGAGTAGATGCCTCAGGACACACAGGGGACAGCCAATGCCTCCAGAAACCCAGGGGACAGCAAACACCTCCAGACACCCCAGGGACAGCCGACGCCTCCAGAAACACAAGGGACAGCAGATGCCTGCAGAAACATGGGACAGCAGATGCCTCCAAACACACAGGGGATAGCAGACACCTCTGGACACCCAGGGGACAGACGATGCCTCTGGACACACAGAGGACAACCACCGCCTCTGGACACTCAGGGGACAGCAGACGCCTCTGGACACCCAGGGGATGGCAGATGCCTTCAGACACACAGGGGTCAGTCAACGTTTCCAGACATCTGTGCATAGCAGAAGCCTCCTGACACCTGGGGGACAACACTTCCGGGTGCAGGAAGGGCCTCTCTCTTGGCGATACTCAGTTTCCCCCCGGGTGCCCAGGCTCCGCCCCTGATGGCTGTGGATGACACCCCTGCGTTAACCTTGCCACAGGGTGACAGTTCACTCTTTTGAACACGGCACGCCTCGCACACAGAGTCACCTGAGCAACATCCCCAGGGCAGATGGGGCCAGTATTCCCATTCCAGGTTTGTTCATGGAGGGATGGCGGCCAGGAGGCTGACAGGAATCCAAGCTGCGGGTGCACAGCTATGGCTGCAAGCATAGGACACCCTTCAAAGGCCAAATGGGTCCTGAGCACTCAATCACCCCAATCCAAGCAGAGAGATTCTGTAGTTGTCTGTCTTGTGATGGGTTTTTGCTTTTGTTGAGACATGATCTCACTCTGTCACCCAGGGTAGAGTGCCATGGCATTGTCATAGCTCACTCCTCGGCCTCCAAGGCAGCTGGGACTACAGGTGTGTGCCACACGTCTGGTGAATTTTGTTTATGTTTTGTGGCAGGTGGGTCTCAGACTCCTGGACTCTGGCGATCCTCCTGCCTTGGCCTCCCTAAGTGCTGAGATTACAGGCATGAACCACTGTGCCCAGTCACCAGGAATATTGTCATCTTCACTTCATAGATGAGGACAGAGCGCAAACAGGGACGCAGAATGTTTAAGTGACTCGCTCAAGTTCACAGAGCCAGTGGTGGTGGACAGACAGGGGAGGGGAGGAACCAAGTCCTAAAACCCCGCCCCTCGAGGTCCCCTAGGCTGCAGTGGTGGCAAGGGTGGCTCCGCCCAGGACTGGAATCCCTCTGTGGCCTCCTCAGGGATGTGGCATGCCCGGGACGTGTGCAGTACAACCACCGGCCAGCACGGGACACGGGAGCTGGGTCCGGTGGCTCTGCACCCCAGCCCGCCCTGAGCCTTGGAGACATCTCGTGAATCCTGGGGGCCTCATTTGGCCGGGGCAAGGGATCTCCACGTGCCCCCACTGTGCACGCCCGCACATACTCACGTCGGCCACTGCGGCACCGCAGTGAACAGAGCTGAGCAATAAGCTAAAGCACGCCGAGAACAAGCCGAGCAATAAACAGGTTTTTAATGTTTTCCCTCCCGTCTCCAAGTGTCTGTCTCTGATGGATGGCGTGACAGGAAGGCGGCACCATGAATTCCGAATTCTGAAGACTAAATCAGCAGTGGCAGCGGGTGCGGGGAGCCGCTACATGGGGAACTCTGTGACCCAGCCCCGTGACCGGGCAGTGGGCCTCCCGCCATTATGCTCGCCTGCGAGGACGGTCCTCAGAGCCTTGGCGCTGGGAGACGACAGCGTTCCCAAGGGCAAGCTCACACAGGGTGCAGGGGAGAGCTTGTGGTCTGTGTGGGATTCGTGGGCTCTGGCCCACGCGGAAGTCGAGGCTTTGCCCCTTGTGCAGATGAGAGCCTGAGCTTCTGGTCAGCTCAGGGGCTTGCGCGTGGTGGCCCAGCAGCACGCGGTGGAGACAGGGTCAGCCCCGGCGGGTTTGTGAAGTTCACATTTTTAGCGTGAGCAGCACCGCCTGTCCAGCTCTTTGCCATGACACGTGCACGCAGTCACATCTGCATCGCCCACAGAGACATGCTGAGGGGACTTGGGAGCATTCTGTGGGGCTGTGTAGGAAACTTTTTATGACCTTTTACAGTATTTTATGATTACAGTAAGAAAAATAAGTATTGGGGAAGATATTAAATATTGAACAAGTGTAAAATTTTCTAGTATTTTGAGATCTGTAATGAGAAACCTGCCTCTTTGACCATCATGTTTTCACGTCATTTTACGTCTGAGACGACTACACACCCATTCCTGATCAATACTTTTCATGATGGCCAATTCAAATTGTCAATAACCACCACTCACAGGACTCTTTGTTCACACAAGCTGGTAATAAAATTTTTAAATCATTTTTTTACAGATGGTTATAGCAGTTGAAATTATATTTTAAGCACCTAACGGCTTTTCATTTCTTCGCCGACAATGGTCCGGTTGAAATTTCTTGTGTGATTCCATTTGGCTCCTAATTGCACTGGAAATTTGCATGTCAGACATTTTAGCATAATAACGGGGTCAGATTGAAGGACTGTGTCTGTGATATTTGGGTAGTGTATCGGTCCATTTCGAATCACCAGAGCCTGGTGTTTATAAAGGAAGAAGGTTTATTCAGCTCAGCGTTCTGCATGGGGCAGGAATCTACTGGGCTCCCAGAGAGGCCTCAGGAAGCTTTTATTCATGGTGGAAGGTGAGGAGAGAGCAGGTGTGTCCCATGGCAGAAGCAGAAGCAGGAGGAGGAGGCCCGGGCTCCTCTAAACACCCAGCTCTGGTGAACTCATGGAGAACTCACTCACTCCCAGAAGGCCATCCCTGAGGGATCGGCCCATGACCCAGTCCCCTCCCTCCAGGACAAGCCTCCCACACTGGGTCACATTTCCACACGATATCTGGAGGGTCAGGTAGCCGTACTATATCACATCTCCCCCATTCGGCCATACCTCCCCAGGGGCTTCTCCACTGCCCATGGAAGGGGTGGGTTCATGCAAGGCAGACTCGCAGACGCCTTGTCCTGACCCTCCAGCACCCCCACCCAGGGCCCCCCACCAGCCATGGCTGAGTCCAGCCTCCTGGGAGGTCTTCCAGCCACTCCCTGCAGGTGACTGTTCCCAGAAACCAACACTCAGGTGGCAGAGCCTCTCTTGCTGGGCGGGCCGTGACCTGGAGGAATGGGCAGGGCCCGCACTGTGCCCCACCCCTGACCTCAGATGCCAGGTAGGGGACAGGCCCACTCCTGTGATGTTTATTTTTTGCAGTCCTGGAAGTTTTGTTGTCAAGCCCTCTCCAGGTGACAGGTGAACGGGTCCAAGGTCACAGAACCAGGAGGACCAAGCGGAACCAGGGCTGAGCCCTGCTGTCTCCTGGTTCTGGATCCTTCCCGAGTGCTTGCCCCTCCTTCCGCCTCCCGGGTAGGCTACCCCGTGCCCCCTCGTCATGGCCACCTCTGATGATGGCCAATGGGGTGTCTGCAAGGGGCACTGAGGCCGCCAAGCCCTCTCCTTGTGTTCAGAGGGACGAGGAGTTGGGGCAAGGGATAAAACAATGAAAGAAAAGGAAGTAGATGAGCTGTCCAGCTGCTACGTACGTCCCTAAGACCCTGCAAATGGTCAGCATGAAACTCACATGCATGCTTAGTCCCTTCACGACAGTGATTATTAACGAAAGCGTGCCTGATTCGAAGACAACAGCAGCATGCAGGCTCGGGCAAAGACAGTTGCTACGTTTACAAGACACAGCCTGAGTCGAGAGCCAACAAGCTTGGGTGAGACCCACCTCCTCCTCGGCTTGTGCAAGAAAGTGTCTTACGGAATGAACAGCTGCCCCTGGTTGGGAAGGGGTGGGGGGACAGGATCCAAGCATGGAGCAGAGGGCATTTTGAGTAAGACGCCCCCAGGTGCCCCTCGGTTTGGAAAGGCGTGAGCATTGCGGCAGGAAGGAAAAGCTCGTCATAGGCAGAGTCGGATTCCATTAGGGAAGACCTGAAATGTGGTGCCCACAGAGTGGGACAGGCCCAAGCAGGTGCAGCTCGTAGGGTTTTGCAATGGGTAGTGGCAGGGAGCAAGACTGAAAGGCGTGATTAGGCGCGGGAGAGATTAACTGATGAGGAAAGACGGAAACAGAGGGAGGAGTGCTGGGGACAGAGAAGGTGGCCCCCGTCGGCGTGGAGGGAACATGGGAGGCACCAGGGCAGGCAGGACAGGAAGGAGGGGAGGCCAGGCCTGGACGAGGCCTGCGAGGGGCAAAAGGGGGCAGTGGGCAGAGCCGGCGGACACGCTCCCCTGGGGAGACCTGAAGGGTCAAACTCAGACACACATCACAAAAGAGCCGCCATTACAGCTGCCATGTGTCGGAGTGGCCGGGCCATGAGCTCTGCACAGTCCTCAGTTGGGGAGGCGGGCTCTCAGGGTGGCAGGAGCCCGCCACATGGCCCTCAGCCCACCTATGTGGGGCAGCAGAGCCCAGTATTGCGGGACCGGTGGGATGGGGGCTCATGCGTGTCTATTCAGCAGGCAGGTGTTGTGCTCAGCACTGAAGAGACTTCACTGAAGATGCAGAACCCAGCCACAAAGGCTGGAAAACTCAGATACGCCAGCTGTCACACCTCTGAGCCACAAGAGCTTCTGTTTAGAAAACCATAGACGGACAGCGCTGCGGCCCAGACCAAGAGCACGGAGTGCAGCTGCAGGAGGTGGACGTCACGAGTCCACTTTTTCCTGAGGAGCCATCACCCACAGGCCAGAGTGGCCTCCGAACACAGAGACAGCATGGGAGCAAGGAGACTGTGAACACAGGACACAGATCTCACGATGTCTCCCGGCCCCATGGGCACGCCAAGGCCTGTGGCTCTCAGCCTCCCCATTTCCCTTACCTAGGTAACAGCCCAACGACGCCCATGCCTGCTAGACAGGGCTCCAGGACACCCACCTGTCATCTCCTCGGCCATGCAGCACTCCAACACACGTCACTCTCCTGCTATCTCGACTCGCTGGCACTCAGAGCAGGTTTGGACTCAGTTTCCAGAGGCCCAGGGCAGTCGTCTCAGGAGGGGCAGGGGAGCCACGTTTGGAAGGACGGTGGGCACAGCCTGGTTGGAGGGAAGGGATCCCGGGCAGAGGGAACAGTAGAGTCCAAGAGAAGGAGGTTGGTGACATGGCGATGTGTTCGAGGAAGCTGAAAGGAGAGTGGGTGAGAGGAGAGAAGACGAGGAGGTGGCATGGGTAGGTCGCAGAGGACCCTGTTGCCAGGAATCTGAGCCTCTGTGTGAAGCCGTGTGAGCTGCAACTGAAGGCTCCCGAGAAGAGGCATGGCAGAAGCTGGCATGGAGTTGGAAAAGATTACCGATGGTCCCTGATGGTCCCAATTTTGTATTTTTTTTCCTAGTAGAGACAAGGTCTGGCTATGCTGTTCAAGCTGGTCTCAAACTCCTGGGCGCAAGCGATCCTCCCGCCTTGACCTGAAAAGTGCTGGGATTGCAGGTGTGAGCCACCATGGCTGGGCAATTCTTTGACTCACCCTTGTATTACAATGGTGCCAAAGTGATCCATCTATTGGGAAACCATACAACTCCCTGTTTTCCACCCTCAGTACAGTATTCAATCAATCGCAGGAGGTTTTCAACACTTTATTACAACACAGGCCTGGTGTCGAATGATTTGGTCCAAGTGTAGGCTCATGTACAGATCAAAGCACATTCAAGTGAGGCCAGGCTGGGGTGTTCAGTAGGTCAGGCATGTCCAATGCATTTCTGAATTGCCATGTTTTCAGCTTCCAATGAGTGTATTGGACGTTGCCCTGTGGTGGGCTGAGGCGCCTGTGTACTTTGGCAGTCTCAGAAATACGCATTCGAGGGGAAGACAGTCTGCAGACCAGGTCATCATTCTGACAACTGCTTTCCCATGCTCCAGGTACAAAAGTCTGCACAAGTGTAGTGACAGCAGACAGAGGCTGCAGACTCTTCTCAATGCTTAGCAAGGGAGGTTGGGCAGGAAGGTAGAGTTTAGCAAAGAAGGTCTTTTGAGCTGGGCATGGTGGCTTGTGCCCGTAGGCCCAGTTACTCGGGAGGCTGAGGCAGGAGGATCACTTGAGGCCAGAAGTTCAAGACCAGCCTGAGCAACATAGCCAGACCGCATAACTACAAAAGGTTTCAAAACTTAGGAATGGAGGTGCACGCCTAAAGTCCTAAGCACTTTGGGAGTCTGAGGTGGAAGGATTGCTTGAGCCCAGAAGTTCAAGGGTCCAGTGAACTATGATCACGCCACTGCACGCTAGCCTGGACAACAGAGCAAGACCCGGTCTCTGAAAATTAAAACTAAAATTGTAAAAAGAAGGTGCTTTGGGTCCCTGACTCGATGGTGGCAGTCAGATGGGCGGGCGGGTGGGCTCAGGGAGAAGCAGGAGCTCTGTCTGGACAAGTTGGGCTTGAGGTACGGGGGTACATCCTGCCAGCCAGTTGGCATTGCTGACAGAAAGTCGGTCATCAGTGTACCCGTGATAACAAGACCACAGCAATGGAGGCACTCGAAGGTTCCACGGCAAGTAGAGAGCAGAACCAGGCACAGATCTCCGGGAGGCCAGGCTGGGGCGTGGGCAGAGGGTGGAGGCCACAAGGAGGGTGAGAAGGAGCTGCCTGCAAGGCCCTGGGGGACAGAGGCCGTCCGGTCACACAAATCGGGAGAGGGCGTGTCTCCGAGGGAAGGGGCGACCGGCAGCGCACAATGACACAGGTCCAAGGAAGGGCAGGGCAGGATTCTCCCCTGTGGTTGCAGAGGCCAGCAAGGAGGCCCGGGGGCTCAATGGGCACACACAGTTGTAGGACGGGATGGGGAT
The DNA here is from genome assembly GCF_000164805.1 of Carlito syrichta. NCBI lineage: Eukaryota > Metazoa > Chordata > Mammalia > Primates > Tarsiidae > Carlito > Carlito syrichta. The sequence continues at coordinate 390,598 of NW_007232317.1, forward strand.
GAAGCTGGGGGCCGTGGGGCTGGGTGAGGCTGGGGCTCGGTCTGGCAGGCCCTACAAGTGTGAAGTGAGGAGGTGGAAGACTTGGGTGAGAGTGAGACTGCCATCTGAGGACTGGCCGAGGGCACCCAGGACTCTGCGTGAGGACAGCACAGTTACCCGGGCCAGGTGTACGGACTTGGTTGTTGGCACGCTAGGCTCCACCTGCAACTTGAGCGATCACGAGGGGGCGGGGGGCAGTGAGACTCCAGCTCAGCCGAGTCACGCGAGATACAGAGGAGAAACAGCCTCCCATGGGCTTGGAGAGGCCTGCCTCAAGTGAGCCGAAAGGCGCATGCCTTGCCCAGACTGCTGAGTTATCACAGAAGGTCATGAGCCTCAGTCAGAGCGACCCAGGAAACCCAACTGTAGCGGGAGCCGATGGCTGGGTGGTTCTGATGGTGCTCACATCCAGGGAGGAACATGGGAGGGGAGGGCAGGGCTGGGCTGAGCACAGCTGGCCACAGGGTCTCACTCCAGAGGCTGCTGAATGCCTGCTCCAGGCACGGGGACACTGGTTCCGGGACCTCATGAAGTCCACGTTCTGCTGGAGAGGGCAGGAACCAGACAGATTAGTGTGTGGCACGCTGTCTTCAAAGATCCTGTGAAATAACACAGCCAGGAAGGGAGGGATAAGGAGGGAGAGAGTGAGGGGGGCGGAGTTTGAGTAGAACCAGTGTGGAGGCAGGTGTGGCCCAGGGGTGGTGATGATGGGAAGGGTAGCGGGCTGTGGCACTGCTGGGGGCCACCGGCTAGAGTGAAATTGGTGGAGGCCATTTCAGGAGCCTCTCCCCTCGCTGCCCCTCTCCTCCAGTTCCTCACCCATCCCACCTCTCTGGTTCTCTGCCACTGCCTGGGTCCCAGCACTGTGGCCTCCCGCTCAGATTCTGAAGTGCCTTCTCCCGGTCTCCTGGCCTCTCCTCCCAGACCCCTCCCGTGCTCCCTCCACGCTGAGCCAGAGTGGTATTCGCAAGGTGCACATCTGGCAGTGTCGCCCAGACCCCCCAAGTCTCCCCACTGCTCTCGGGACACAGAGGATCTGCCCCCAGGCCAGCACGGCTCAGCATGGCCGGGTGCCCCCACCCCTGATTCATGACTCAGGCCTCTGCCCTGGGCTCTCAGCAGGATCCTGAGATGGGCCTGCACACACCATGCACAGCTCCCGGCCGGGCCCTCTTAACTCAGCTTCCTCCTTATCATGCTGGCTCAGTTTTCAGATTTCGGCTGAAATCTGCAAGGAAGCCTCCTTGAAATCCATCCTGGATAGCTCCTTTTGGTGGCTTGTAGACACCCACAGTCCCCTTCCCCGATGAGAGAGGAGAAAGGAAGAAGCTGTATTGGCAGACAGATTGGAATGGGTACCAGTAAAAACTCCTGCTGCAAGCCCCACGCACTGCAGTGAGCACACCTATTTCCGAGTCTGTGGACCGACTCTTTCATGGGTTTCTTCTTGATGGGACCTTTTCAACCCTCTTCCGATTGGCACATTTCAATCCCACACCATGGTGCCTCTCTCTGATTGGTGCTACCACCAACCAATCAGCACACTCTCAAGACTATATAAACCCCTGACTGCAGAGGCATTGTGGCAACCCTCTTTCAGGTCCCCTCCCATGTCAGGAGCTTTTCTGTCTTCTAAGAAGTCCCCACTTACTCACTGCAAGGTGTCCATGTCCCTCATTCTTCCTGGACGTGAGACAAGAACCCAGAACTGCTGGACTGAAGAGCTGCACATGCCAGACTGGAAGAGCTGGACCCACTGAACTTAGAGAGCTTCAATACTCCTTGGGGGCCTGGCTTGCCACCCCTCCAAACCGGCAGAGCTGTGAGCATGCCTCAGGGTTCTTGGCTCATCAACCCCCAAACTAAAAGCGCTGTCACACTCCTTGGAGGCTCTGCAACTGTGGGCATCCCCGAGTTCTCAGATGCCACCATGTCCCCTACCTGGATGCCATCACACCCCCAGCCACCATGCAGCTCCCAGGCTGCCAGTGCAGCTTCGGGAAATGCAAAATCCCTGAGAGGCGCAGCTCACCAACTCAAGGGACAAAAGACTGCATCCCCGTGGCATGCATCTGTGCAGCCCATGGGAGGGTCAGTCAGTCCTCTGAGCCGGGCTGGCATCTGTCTCTAACCGCCATGGTCACTCAAGTTCTGCCTAGCGTGGGCATGGAACAGACTCTCAGTGGGCATTACTGGTGAACAGTGGGTGAGCGGACACGTGAATGACTCGATGGTTGTGTTTGTGGGACAGGAAGCATGCCAGTCCTCGCTCCTGATGAGACACAGCAGGTCTGGGAGCTTGAAGCCACGTGTGACAGGCACATGCGCTTCTGCCAGGCTCCAGCCCACAGCCAACCCGACCTGCAGAGAAGGGAGCAGTCTTGTGAGAGTGCTTCGGCCCAGCAGTGGATGCCACTTTCTCTGGGAGGCACAGTCTGTATGCCCCTGACTGCGAGTCTCCCAAGGGCCAGGCCCACCAAGGACAGTGTGCGATGGAGGCTGTTTGGGGAGGTCGGCAGGCACTCAGGAAGCCAACCTTCCCATACAGGGAGACGGCGACCCATGCATGAGCTCGCCGGAAGCATTTAGAGCGCAGGCATCACGTGAATAGAAGTGCCTAGGTACATTAGACATGTGGGGGCACATCACTCATATTAGTTATTATATGGAGATCAGATTTTATTTCCAAATTGCAATCAAATGATATTTTCTGTTAGAACTTTAATAGCAAGGCAAATTAAGCAATGCTATGGGTTCCGTATTACCGATCCAGTCTGGTTATAACCCATTTTTGTGTGTGTTTTGTTATGAATCATGCTGAGAATGAAGAAGAGCAAGACATTTTACAGAATGAACTGAAGAGACTTTTCTTTGGCGGAACAGGGAAACTGCCTGAGCGTTCCCATGACTAATGCTGTCTCAGGGATAACAGCCGTGAGCATCGCTGGCAAAGCACCACACTCGTGATGATAGTTGACCTTCTTGCAGGCATCGCAGATCCAAGAGCTGGACGGGCCTGTCGAGGTCAGCTCGTCAGGTCTCCCGTGTCAACACAAAACTACACAAAATCCTTCCTTAAAGCGCCCTCCCCCCCAAGTCTTGCGAATCAACCTTGCCTTTTCTCTTTGTCCAAATTTTAATGGCCTTCCCCTAAAACATGCTTGGGCCCCACTGCCTCTTGCACACAGCAGGTGCTCCATAAATGCTTAATAGACTAAAAAATGAATCAACCACATGTTAACCACTCAAACATGTCTACTGATAGTATAGAAATATATAAACCACCCAAATGATGCTGGGCACATGGAAGGTGCTTAGCAAACACAAGGTCTCTTTTTCCAGGAATCAGTCATTTCCGGGCCCATCGAAAGTCACTGTTTTGACAGCAGATAATATGGATGGAGGGGTCAGCATGTGCCAGGCACTTTACCGGGATTGTCACACTCATTACAGCAGCCATAGAAGTAGGTGTCACCGTCCTCCTCGTCTTATAGATGGGGAAAGTGAGACACTGAGAGGGAAGGAACATGCCCAAGGCTATCAGGCTTCTGGCAGTAGAGTCAGGCTGATCAGCAGTTGGTGCCGGGACTGGTGAGCTAACCACTGGGCAGCACAGCCTCACACATGAGAGAGCCTACGGTGGCTCCTGCCTTCCCCTCCAGGCTCTGCCCAGCCTCTCCTGGACTCTTCCCTGCCTCTGCTTCCCAAGGACCACGGGGTTCCCTCCCCATCCCCATAGCAGGGCTTCCTCAGGCTACTGCGCCAGGGCTGGAGGCCACAGGCAGGGTGAGCCAGCCAGGACTTCCTTGCCCTGGAGGGGACCAGGAACAATTTCCCCATGTCCTGAGCCCAAAGCCACCCCGATTTCAGCCCCGTTTTCATGCCTCCAGCATCTGGGTCCGTGCTGAGTTGAATAGTGTCCCTGAAGATTCTCGCTCACCCAGAATCTCAAATGTAGCCTTGTTTGGAAATAGGGCCTTGCAGATGCAGACATAGCCAAGTAAAGATGGGGCTAGACTAGATTAGGACAGGTCCCAAATCCTGCGACCGGTATCCCCAGAGGAAAGAGCAATTTGGAGACACAGACGCGCATGGGGAAGACAGCCTTGGAAAGACAGGGGCGCATGACTGCAAGCCAGGAGGGGCTACCAGCAGCTGAGGGAAGCACGTAGGGGCTTTCCCAGAGCCTCCAGTGAGAGCTTGGCCCTGCCGACGCCTTTGCCTTGTACTTCTGGCCTCCAGAACCGTGGAGAGTGAATGCATTTCTGTTGCGGCCAACCACCCCGTGTGGCAGCCCCGGGACACTGGCGGTCTCTCCAGACCCTCAGCACACAGGCAGATATCCCAATGGACCCAAGCACCATGCATTCTGTGAGGTCATGTCCCGTGTGACTGTGTGACTCTGGGTGGTCCCGGACACGTGCCAGGCCTGAACTTTTGATGCCAGTCCTTGAAGAAAAAGTCCAGAAATCGAGAGTAAGCATTTGGAAGCTTACAGCGATTTAACAGAGTGGTTGTATGTCTGTGGATTCTAGAATTGAAAAATTGGGACTTGTATGTTGTGTGTCTAGTTATATTTATTTTCCCCAATAATTCGTTTTTGTTCCATTTTCCAAAAGTGTCCATATTTGGCTGCCTGAAAAAAAAATAAAATAAATTAAATTAAATGGGTCCCTTGGCCCCAAAGGTTTGAGAAACATCAAGGGCCAAAATGCCTCGGTGACAGGTTGGCTGTCCCCAAGAGGCCGGTGGCGAGAAAATGGCATCTGAGGCTTTTCCTCCATAACAGCAATCTCCCCGTTTTCCTGGGATCAGCCTCACCCACTCCATGGCAGCCGCTGCTGCCTCAGACTTTTGCCAAGGAGTCCCGGGGAGGGGGGACATGGGGCCTCTCAGGGAGCACCTGGGGGAGGTGTGGGGGTCTCTCAGGGAATCCTTGGGGAGGATGGGGGGGTCTCTCATTTGGTCTTGGGTCTCTGTTTCCAGGAAGGGAGCTCCAGCCCCAGGCACATCTCCACAGACCTTCCCCGACCATGCCTGGGTCCCCCCTGCCAGCCAGGGCCCAGCATGCTGCCTGTGTTTTCTGTGTCTTGCTGGAGAGTGTGCTGCTGGCTCCTGGAGTTTTTGCTCATTGCTTCCTTCCTGGTAGTCCCTGGCCTCTCCAGGAATCAGATGGGGGTCCTGGGGGCCAAGCAAGGGTCCCGGGGTTCAGGCGGGGGTCCTGGGGGCCAGGTGGGGGCTGGTCTGACAAAGAGGCATCGATTATACAGAATCACCCCCGTGGCAGCCGAGACTCCCTGGGCACCAGCCCCGGAAGGGCTTCCTCCCAAAGGCTCCCATGCCCCCTGCAGGCAAACCGAGGGCCAGGCCATCCCCTCTAAGCGGGCACCAATGGGCCCAAGCTCACACTGCACACCTGTCTGGACCAGCCCAGGCCCACTGCACACAAGGACCCAAGGCTACCAGGAGACAGTCACAGGGCTTAACGGACACAGAGCACATCCGTGTCCCAGCCAGCAACCTGCATGCTTGTGCCCTGTGGACTCATTTAACTTCCACAACTTCCCTGCATGATGGATGCTGCTGTTACCACATTTTGCAGATGGGGAAACTGAGACACTTGAGTAACTTGCCCAAGGGTCCCAGGATGCAAATGACAAAACTGTGGTTCAGACCTGGGCCTTCTGCTCCAGGGAGACCCTGTGACCACCAGGCCATCCTCAGCTCGGCCTTGGAGAGCCCACGTTGGCCACAGTGCCCAGCCCCAGCCCTCCCTGTTGGGCAGGGAGACATGGAATGTCCTGGAACCCTCCAGATTCCACAGGGCTCCAGGCAGCTCGAGTCGGCGCTGGGCTCCTCAGCTGTCTTCCCACCTTCCCCCACCAGCGCGCTCCCGCTGCTGGGCCCCAGGGACTGACCTCCTCTCTCCCAAGACCAGCCCAGGAGCGCCTCCCACGGTGCAGGTGACTCCAGGGGGCGGGGCTGTCATGGAGAAGAATGACGCTCTTCTGGCGGGGGGCATTGAGTGTCCTCCCAGGCGGCTTGTTCATCTCTGGAACCCGGGGGGCGGGGATAATAAAGCCCATGCATCTTCCCGGGAAGATGTCAGCCTATGAGGCTCCACGAAGATCAGCCTGTGAGGCTCCCGCCCGCCTCCCCCTCCTTCCAAGGGCTGGGCCCAGAAGTCCACTGGTGACTGCCAGAGTTGATCTGGCAAGGGGCAAATACCCCTGAGAGAGGAAGCCTCTGGAATTGCACCAGGTCCTTTGCCCTTCTGAGAATGAAAGGAGTCACACCACTACACACACACACACACACACACACACACACACACACACACACACACACAATGTGCACATGTACACACATGCATATGCAAAAACACATGCATACACATATGCACATGCATGCACACACCACACAGGCACACACAGGCACACATGCAACACACGTGCACGCATGCACACACACAAGCACACACCTCACGTGCACACATGCATGCAAGCACACATGGATATACATATGTGCCACACATGCATAGATGTGCACACGTGCATACACATGCACACGTGCCGCCTGCACACATACGTGCACACACATACACACGCATGCACGCATGCCCGCACACACACACATTTCCTGAGACGATCATCTGAAGGGAATGAGGAGGACAATGGAGCTGTGTGCCTGGCTGGGGACAGCAGGGTCACAACCTGGGGGCAGAACAGGGAGATGGGAGCCCTGCTGGACACCAAGTGCCTCCCTGAGGTCACAGCCCATGTGACAGCAAAGTGTGCAAACTGCAGACTCTGGCTTAGGCCGGGACCTAGGAAGGATGGGGGAGGGGAGGAAGCTGCCAGAAGCCAGAGTTGGAAGGAGACTTGGAGGGTTCTTAGGGTGACCCTGCAGCGTGAATGAGGACAGCATGTGACTTCTGGACAGAAGCACAGTTGTAACCAAGCACTGACCAGGCTGCTCTCCCATGTCATGTTTCTAAGGCCCCGTAGAGCCAGATGTCACTCATGCCCCATGGTTCTGAGTGGCAGGGTGTCTGACTCAGGGTCCTAGAAGAGCTCAAGCATGAATCTGCACCCTGGAACTCCCATAGACGTCTCTCTGATGTTAGAGTCATGAGGCGTGTGTTTAAGGATCCATTAAGATGTTTGTCGGGCTGGGCTCGGTGGCTCAGCCTATAATCCCAGCACTTTGGGAGGCTGAGGTGAGTGGATTGCCTGAGCCCGTGGATTCAAGACCCGCCTAGGCAACTTGGAGACACCTTATCTCTACAATAAAATTAAAATAAATTAGCCGGGCGTGGTAGCACATGCCTGTAGTTTCAACTACTTGGAAGGCTGAGGTGGAAGGATCACCGGAGCCTAGCAGGTCGAGGCTGCGGTGGCCAGGAGCGTGCCACTGCACTCCAGTCTGGGTGATGGAGTGAGACACCAACTCAAAAAAAAAAAAAAGATGTTTGTCAGGGCCTGAATTTCATCAACCAGTTGGGAGACCCCCACAGAGGCAGGACCAGGTAAGGCTGCAGCCTCTCATTGCCTTCTTCCTGACTTCACCTACCTCTCCACCGCTCAGCTGCCACCATGGTCTGGCCCGCTCCGAAGACTTAAATACCTTCACTATAGAGTCCTCAGGAAGACAGAGGTGAGGGTCCTCCTGTCTCCTTGGTCAGCGACCCTATGATGAAACCTCGTCCTCGGTTGCAGCCAGTGTCTTGACACGCTGTGCACATGGGCAAGGGCTGGGAGGTAGGCAATGGACCCATTAAGATTCCAAAGGGAGCCAGAACCCTTCCACATCTTACTCCTGGAGCGCCCAACACTGGTCCAGCCCGCACCAAGAAGCAGCCTCTGTCTCTGCTTCTCTGTTTCTGTTTCTGTCTCTCTCTCTCTCTCTCTCTCTCTTTCTCTCTCTCTCTCTCTGCCTCTCTCTGTTACTCTTTATCTATCTGTCTCTCTATCTGTCTCCTTGTCTCTCTTTCCTCCCTCCTCTTCTCTCTTCTCTCTTCCACTTTCTCTTCCCCTTTCTCCTTCCCTCCCTCCCTTCCTTTCTCCCCCTCTCTCTCCCCTGCCTTTCCTCCTCCCTCTCTCTCCCTCCCTCCCTCTCTCTCTAATACCAGTGGCTTCCTGGTCTTGAACCCAGATTGCCACCCCATCTAGAGCCCACTCTGTCCCCATAGCGGCGGCCCCTGCCCCTTCCTGGTCTGCATTCTAGCAGAGGCAGCGCCCCGGCAGCAGGGAGACTGCTCGTCAGATTCTTTCAAGGCGGCTGTCCAGAGAACAAGCCCTTATCACACCTGCCACCTTTTCTGCTCCCCCAAACAAACCATCACCTCCCCTCCCACTGAGTTTCCCTCCAGAACCAAGAGGAAAGCTTCCCAAAAAAGGCTCATCAGGGACCAGCAACAGCGGGTGCGTGGGTGCACCTTTTTTCTAAGCACCTCAAAGCACTTCACTTGCTCAATTAATTAAGACAATTAATTGATTTGGAAAACACTCCTGGAGGCAGGGAAGACATACTTCCTGATACCTGTTTTCCAGATGAGTAAACTGAGGCCCAAAGCAACGGGCTCAAGGTCCCAACAGGAGAGTGACCACATGGGGTGGGGGTGGGTGAGACTAATTTTGCTCCCACGTGTGGAGAGGGCCAGGCAGGCCCAGGAGGAAGGCCCCAGAGACTGGTGACAGTGAGGCTGAGGTCAGCAAGAGGAGAGTGGGATGCAGGAATTCCATCCAGGTTGTGCGGACACATCTAAGCAGGCACCGGCTGCAGAAACTGAGATGCTGGGTGCCCAGATCTAGGGCCTGGGCCGGGTGGGATCACAGTTTGCTGGGTTTGGGTGGCAGGCACACGCTCTACCTCTCAGCTGGTGATCCGCAGGCACTCGGCCAATCGCCCCTGAGCCACGGCACCTGATTGACTGGCTTGCCCTCATGGGGCTCTCTGTCTGCAGAAGGGGTAGGCGGGCTCATGACCGGCAGAGAGCCAGGCACGTGCAGACCCCCATCCTGAGCCTAGCCCCGGGATGCCCCTTGGCCCCCGTCGGCATCCTGGTCACCCCAGCCTCAGCTCTGGGACTCAAGCCCCAACGTGGCTGGGCAGACCCCAAGCCAAACAGGAGCAGGGCTGCAGGCACTCCTGTGGGTCCCCGCCCCGCTCCCTGTCTCCTCTGACTGGGCCGGCCCTGGGTCCGGCCGCCCCCAGAGTGGAGCCACTCACGGCTCATGCCTGCCCGTCCACAGGTGCACAGGCCCCTGGACCTGTGCAGTGCTAGGAAGCCTAGGCCTCTCCTCCCACTGCGTATGTGAGATGCCGCTGCTCCTCAGTGCTGCTTTAAACGAGTTTCCAAGGGTCCCATCACTTGGTTTGCGCCACACTCTGAGGCTAGTGTGAGGCCCTGCACAAGTGGGAGCCCGCGTGCGGCTCCGTATGGTGTGAGCCGGCCTCCTGCCCAGCTGTCTGCTTGCTCACAATTAAGCTTTATGGAGTTGTAAGATGAATAGCAAGCAAAATAACATAAACCTGTGTATTGATCCCGGTGCCACATGACGATCTAGGAGAAAACACTCCCCATTCCTGGCCTCACCACGCAGTCCCAGCCTCCACCACTTCCAGCTTCCTCTTCTGGGTGTGGGTGGTGGCCTTCCAGCCGCAGGCAAGACTCCATTTGCCCCAGGAAGCAAGCCCCGGAGTCAGCCCCAGGAACTGAGACTGGTGAGGCCTCACAGGAAGGCAGGAATTTGCCAAGGCCCTGGGGACTCCCAGCTCACCCCTTCTGTCTTCCTGAGATTTGGCCATGTGGGAAGGCCACTGTTGTGGTCAAGACATGGCCCCTAGGCCCGAGTACAGCGGCTCACGCCTATAATCCCAGCACTTTGGGAGGCCGAGGTGAGAGGATTGCCTGAGCCCACAAGGTTCAAGACCAGCCTGGGCAACTTGGTGAGACCCCGTCTCTATAATAAATCAAGAAAAATTAGCCAGGTGTGGCGGCGTGCACCTGTAGTTCCAAGCTACCTAAAAGGCTGAGGTGGAAAGATTGCCTGAGCCCAACAGGTCGAGGCTGTGGTGGCCATGAGCATGCCACTACACTCCAGCCTGGGCAACAGAGTGAGACTCTGACTCAAAAAAAAAAGACATTGCCCCATCAATATATCATGACCCCAGGAGGAAAACGCATTCCAGCCTGCAAGGCTCCACAGCCTCCCAAGGCTTGGGTGCTCGGATTCTCTCCAAGAAGTCCACAGGGGTGATCTCTACAGAAGTTAAACTACAGTCACATGAGGCCCTCACACGGGAGATGCTCAGAGCACGAAGCCAAGGTCATCCGGTGGGCCAGGATGTGGGCCAGGTGGGAGCTGGTCCCAGGCTGTCTCCCAGCAGGAGGGCAGGGATAGGGGCCAGTTGGCAGGGCCCAAGGCCACCTCGCCCACTCTTCTCTCTTGTCAGAAAGTACCAGAAACACTGGCCGGCCTGGTCAGCTGGGGTGACCAGAGGGAGAGTTCGGTGACTCCAGGGCTCAAAACTCCGTGTCTTCACCACCAAGTCCAAGTTTCCAGGCTGAGGCCCTCATGACACTTCTCATAGCGTCCTCAAGGGGCAGAGAGAGAAGTGCTGTTCCCACCCTCTTCTTAGGAGGGCACGCATCCCATCACAGGGACCCCACCCTCGTGACCTCGTCTAACCCCGTCATCTCCCAAAGGCCCACCTACAAATACCACGGCCCTGGGGATTAGGATTTCCACGTGCAAATTGGAGGGGGACACAGACTGCCTGATATGGTTTGGGCGTCATGCCCTCCAAACTCAGGCTGAAACGTGGTTCCCAGTTGATGGCAGGACCTGGTGGGAGCATCATGGGTGGGTCCTTCAAGAATGGCTTGGCGTTTTCATTTACTAGTCCAGGCGAGAACCAGGTGTTTAAAGAGCCGGGTGCCTCCTTCTCTCATGTGCCCGATCTTGCCATGTGACACGCCTGCTCCTTCTCCCTTCCATCACAAGTAAAACCTTCCCGATGCCTTCCCAGAAGCACAGCACATGCCAACAGAAACAGAAACAGAGGTCCGGCGTGCTGGTGAGAACTTGCCTGGGGTCACCTGCTCAGCGCTGGCCACTGTGTGCGTCTGATTGTAGACACAGCTATGCCCGACCCAGTACTGTGACTGGGGGTGTGCATACCTCATGTCTTTCCAGGGCAAAAATGGGCTGATCACGTGGCCTCCGCCAACAGCTGAGCCCGGGGTTCAGGTAAGGAATGGTGCCAAGGGCCAGGGCCGTGGCCCAGCACACAGTCCTGCAGCCCTGGCCTCTGGGACAACCAGGCTCTGGATCTGAATCTCAGGTTTACCCTGGCACAAAAGTCCGTCTAAGCTCCAGGGGCCTGGCCCCTGAATACATGCAAGAAGAGCTAATTGCTGGTGCCCCTCACCTGCAATGCCAGGAGTAGAACTAGGGAAGGAATGTCTGAGGGCAAGGGAGGGCTTGTGCGTGTGAGACCCGGGTGCGTGCCGGCGTATGCACAGGTGTGCCTCCTCAAACCCACATGGCACACACCTCACATGTGGGCTTCCTGCTGACGTCCACACTGATGTTTATCCCATTTTCCACAATTGGAGGATGTGTAAGCTCACAAGTGTATGAAGATGTGTGTGCATACGTGTATAAAATCCGTGCACACATGAAGCATGGGCATGTGTGGATCGTATGGGCAATACTTGCAAGCATATATTACTGTGTGTGTTGCTCATGCAGGTTCATGTGTGTCCGTCCGTGCGTGCGTGTGTGTGAGGATAACACGGCCAGCAGTGGGGGAGAAGGGACAGGTGAGCGACACTCAGAATCGCTGGTGGGGTGTGAAGACTTATGTCCGGGTAGGTTCCTTTCTGGGAAGGGGCGCAGGGGGTGCTACAGGCCACCAGCCCTGAAGTGAAAGTCCAGGGGACACTTGGCGGGAAGGGGGCCGCCGGCAAGGTCACGGGAGCCCGGGACCCTGAGGCTGGGGCAGCGGGCTGGGCCCACACAGCCCCCCAGAAGGCATTGCTCTCCAGTCAGGCACAGCGGCAGGGGTGGGCAGGAGGGAGAGCTAGTGTGCGGAGAGGCATGAGGCCTGATGTCCCTGAAGGCTGTTCCCTGCCCCAAGCTTCAGAGGCTCCCATGGGAGCCCAAAGAGGCAGTTTGTGTACTGAGATCCGATCCTGTGGAATGCCAGCAAGGTCATGCTGAATTCCTTCTGGCCACGAGGAAACCGAGGCCCAGAGGGGCTTGTCTGGTTGCACGCCAGGAGCGGGGTCAGCCCAGCACTTAGCACAGGAAGTCCCCTCCAGACAAACAAGTTCTCCCTACGTGTGAACAAGTTCATGTTGCAAGTTCTCCCTACATACGAACAAGTTCATGTTGCAACATGAGGGTTTGTAGGTAGGGGACTTCCTGTACTCAACAAACGTCTCATGAGTGAAGAAATGAATGAACAGACGAATGAATGGGGGGTAGACAGGATTCACGGGATGGGTAATTAACGAGGGACTACCTTGAACCCCTCATGGTTGACTCCTGACTCCAAAGGGAGTTGAGAAGGCGTGTGGAGTGAAGTCGCAGGAAGTGGGATGTGCGCTCTACGCTGCGGGAGGCGCTGAAGGAGTGGGTGAGTCTTGGGTGTGTGCCTCTGTCACCAGAGGGCTTTGTGTGTGGGGGGGTGTGGGCCTCTAAAGAGTGCCCCTCAGAGAGGGGTCCTAGCAGGCTTGCTACGGGCGGAGCCTTCTGAGACAGCAGAGAGAGGCATGCAGTTCCAGAGCGCACCAGGCACGCGCTCACCCCAAGACGCAGCCATGGGAGCTGTGGGCTGGGACAGAGACCACTACAGATGAGGCCCAGGTTGCCCTGGAGAATCCCACAGAGACAGGGTGTGTGTACTGTCGTGAGGGTCGACGGTGAGATTGTGAGCCGAGGGGGATGGCAGGAGGGATCAGAGAAGCCAAGGCAGCATTCTGTGTGTGTGTGTGTGTGTGTGTGTGTGTGTGTGTGTGTATGTGCGTGCTCGTAAGTGTGAGCAAGTGTTTGTGTGTGTGTGCAAGCATGTGCTCGTCTGTGTGTACGTGAGTATGCACTCCTGTGTTTGTGTGTGTGAGCTCGTGGGTGTATGACCATACATTGGTGTGTGTTTGTGTGCATGAGCTCTTGTGTTTATGTGTGAACACATGCTTTGAGTGTGTGTGAGCATGCACTTGTGTGTGCACGCATGGTCACATGTATGTGCCCGTGTGCACACGTTCATGTGTGTATTGTGTGAGCACGTGCTCACGTGTGTGTATATACACTTGTGCATGTGAGCTTGCGCTCGTATGTGTGTGTGCACGTGCTCATGTGTGTTGGGTGCCGGCCTCCAACTGTGCAGTGCTGTGAGCCCCACGCATGGCAGTGCTCCGGTGCTCCGTGAGGAAGTCGCTGCTGTGATTCCTGCCCTCTGCCTCCTAAAGCACGTCCCTGGAAGGTGGTTGGTGGAGTGACCATGCAGCCTGTTGTCCAGCTGGGACCCTTGTGAGCGAAGGGGCACTGCTAATCCCAGTGCTGGACACCCGGCACAACCCGGGACTGTCCCAGCCCAGGCTCTGAGGTCGGCAGCGGCTGCCCTGGAGGCCATGGCAGCGCGGTGTGGACATCCCTGTCCTCCTCGCCGAGGGAGCGTCACCCCGTGCCATCCCCATTCCAGACAGGGCCCAGCCCCACCCACTGGGCCACAAGGCTGGTGGCTGGGTCAGGGGCACTGGGAGGACCGAGAGTGGGAGCAAGGGTGCCCTGAGCCTAAACATCTCACTGGCCAGCTGGACCCAGAGCGCAGGGCCCTCGGGTCACAGGCCTGCTGGCTGGCTGGGTTGTCCACACACCCTCCACCCCCGCTCGCGCCCGTCCTCCCGCGCCAGCCCGGGCGCGGCTCTAATGGATTGCATTATCTCTCTCATCACTGCTTAAATATTTATCAGACCATCCTGTGTTTAGCGGCCGAGGGCGGGGCGGAAGGGCGGCAGGCAGCTCTGCTCTGGCCAGATGCAAGGGTTAATTACAGACGGGATAAATCCCCCGATTTAAACATTAACTAAACAAGCAGGGTGGGGGATTAGAAGGGGCTGTCACTCACCCGGGAGGGGGTGGGGACCGCGCAGCCCGGCAGTCCAAGCGGCTCGGGTGCCCGTTCCGGGATGCGCCTGCTCCTCCCCACCTGCAAACCTGCGGGCTGCCGGCGCCTTAAACCAGCTTCTAACGAAAACCCGTCCTTGCGCTTCGGCTCCTCGAGCAAGCGCGCGGGGGAGCTGGGCTCTCCTCCCCGGCGGCGGCGGCGGCGGGGGCCTCGTAAACGGGGTTCTGGAGGTAACTCCGGGCTGGCGCAGAGAAACATTGTTCATTACAACCCAGCAGCTGAGATAATGCTGCTTGCTAATTTTCCCTTTCTCAGTCAGAAATTAAATAAAAAGTCATGTCTCAATTACAATCCTGGATCCAGCTCAGATGAGGGCCCCAGGCCGCGCCCAGGCTCCATCCTTCCTGCGACTGGCTGCCATCGCGAGAGATGATCCGGGCTCTTCCTGGCTTTTCTTCGAGGCCATTTGCATTCATTCTGAGCGCTCCCTGCGTTTGATTCGAGTCTCTCCAAAGTGCCAGTGCACACCACAAGTCAATCACAAACTTCAATTACGAAAAAAACAGAGCAGGCGCCCAGCAATCCAGGACTCTGAGCTCCAAGTTCCACCACATAGCTGGCCTGAGGCGGTCATTTCCCAGCCTTGTTCCGGCCGCGGCTGGGTCAGTTGCCGGTCCGCAAAGTCTTCTCCAGGTCGAGTTAGACTGGAGAGGGCTCACTCCTTGCAAAAGTAGCCTATGTTTTTATAGCCTTCCTTTTTTTTGAGTCAGGTTCTCTGTTACCCAGGCTGGAGCACAGTGGCACGATCTCAATAACCACGATTCACAGCAGCCTCCAACTCCTGGACACAGACAATCCTTCCACCTCAGCCTCCCGAGGAGCAGAAAACTACAGGTATGCACCATCACACCTGACTTTAAAAAAAAAATACAGATGAGGTTTCATTGTGTTGCCCAGGCTGGCCTCGAACTCTTGGGCCCAAGAGATCCACCCTCCTTAGTCTCCCAAAGTGTTGGGATGACAGGCTTGCGCCACCGTGCCTGGCCTAGCCTTCCTTTTGACGGGAATGTCCCTTGGACAAAATGAGAAGACTGAATGAGCTGGTAAAAAGACTTTTCAAAATGCGAATGAGTCGACCGTATTATATTTAATTGAATGCTTATTCGTCAACTTCCCGAATGAGGGGAAAGGAAGCAGCAGCACGCTTGGTCCCTCGCCTTCAAGCATTCTCTGTTCTGGGAAATTGTTGGCGTTTCCAGAATGTGGCACAAAACGTTAGTGCCAAATGTCACTAGTGTGGATGGGCCCAGACGCTGGGAGCTCGTGGGAGTTATCAGACAGGACCTGGCAGACCCAGAAGGTCATAGCTAGGATGGGACAGCACCCCAGAAAGGAGTAGGGCATGGCCAAAGCCAGGGCTTGCCATGCACAGGGCAGTTCAGGGTGCAGCAGCCAGCAGATGAGTGAGAACCCAGCCCTGCAGCAGGGAGGAAAGAGACAGTGGCGCCATCCACCCACCTCTCAGTCACTCAACAAACATTCGTGAGCGCCTACCAGTGCTGGGGGCTGCTCAGGGTGCCAGTGTGGACTAGATGACAGCAACCTTGACTGTCCCACTACACTGGAGCCTTTACAAACATGACAAAGGGGAAAGACACAAGAAGACAGAGAGAGACCTGGTGCAGGAAGAGGGGGCAGGTCCTGGCCCCTGTCAGGGGCTTGCCAGACCCCTCCAAGCCCTAGGTCTCTGAACGGCCGGAAAGTGTGAAAAGTTGAGGCCCCTATCTCCCCTTCTTAAACACCCTCAGGCACGTGTGCCCAGAACAAAGCAGTGCCCTTAAAGGCAATTCTGTGTGTGATTGAGGACACCATATGCATGCTTTCCTTGGGAACTGTGTCCACCACCCGGAATCCTGGCCTCTCCACTGAGCAGCCCTGTGGTCTTGGGCGGCTGACACGACATCCCTAAGCCTCAGTTTTCACAACTGCACAGTGGAAATACAGTACTCACCTCATCGGGAATCATGAGGATTAAATTCATTCATTCACGTGAATACGTGATCACAAGGCCTGGCCCCTGCCGCGTGTCCATAAACCTGGGCCGGGTACATTTGGCTTCTCCCAGCTTCCTCACATCACACTCCCTTCCAGCCCCGTCCCGCCAGGCTCTCTGCTTCTGCAATCCCACTGTGTCTATCTCCAGCTACTCCTTGACATGGCCTAGCCTGCCTCCCATCAGGCCAGGATCCCGTCTTCTGCCCAGCTTGCTTTCCTACTAGATCTACCGGTCCTCCCATCACAAGGTTTGTCCCCCAGGAAGGGGCCTGGGACATGGCACATTCGCCCTCCCTCCTTGAGCACAACTTAGACTCTTCCCGGTGTCACGTCATCCCAGCAAGGGCCCAAGAGCTGGTCATCTAACCCACCCATTTGCCTGACACTCGCAGCGAAACTATTTCTCCCATGGAAGCAACCAGTGAAGTGGCAGACAAGAAAGAAAAGTAGAGAGGAGAAAGGAATGCATCTAACTCATGCCTCCCAGGTCCCACGAACCAATGACCCTTGCGTGGGACCTGACCACTCCGCTCCAGGATGCTAGGGCAGGGCCTAGGCCGATGGAGTGGCCAGGGATAGCCGTGGCCACAGGTCACCTGCCCAGTGGTTCCTCAGAAGGCCACCAGGGTAGACAGGGTCTGATGGCGAACACTAGGGTCCCCACGGGCCAGGAGCAGGAGGGCGGTGCCCACCCTACGCTGCTCAGCAAAGCAGTAAGAATGACCGAGGAGACACGTACCCAGGCCCCTGCCCCAGCAGCTGGCCGCAAGCCACCATCCAGGGCCACCATCCAGGGACAGAGAGTATGCTGAGACACTGGAGCAGCTCACAGAGCAAAGACTCCAAGTGCAACCCTGAGTACAGCCGTCAGAGCAGCAAAGGGCTAGATGGGTGGGGTGTCATGGCAGGCGTGGGGGCATGGCCCTGTCTTGCATAACGTATTCACCATGTGCTGGGTCTGTCTGCAGGGTTGCACCCTTCAGGGGTCAGCCATGCTGGCAGGGTGAATGCCCCGGCCGCACGTCCACCACGTCCCGCGAGTGAGGCATCATCACTCTTCTGAGTTCTCGACAAGTGAGTTCTATTAGCCATGCAACCATCTGCATTATCACAGAAACTTTCGACACCACATCTGTCAATGGGCGAAAGGGAGAGCTGTTAAATTCTTTAAATATAATTCCAGCGGTTATGAATCTTTAATGGTTCTAAAAATGGCTTTAAATTTTTTATCACCCACTTGTGCAAACAAAGTTCCTTATCAAGGGTGACGACCAAGAATGTGTAGAGATCATCATTTTCAAAGCCCCCGGCAGCTCTGTGTAGCCACTTAAAGCATAAACCCTGATAGAAAGCAGTTATATTTGTGGATGGAAACAACTTCGGTTCTCATTAGAACTAAAGGTTTCGTACTCAGTCAATATGTAATGTCTTTCCTAATATACCACATTTTATTTTCATTTCATAGAATATAAAGAAAGTGTAATGACTTTATTCCCAAGCCTTGGTAGATGCTCTAGGTCCTTGCAGTTTACTATGGTGTGCAATATAAATATTCTCGTGTGCGTGTGTGTCATGACACTACAAGGTCAGGACGCCCTGCTGCAAGGTCTCGTGCTTGATCACCATGGATTGGGTGTGGCATGTGACTGACTGGACCCTGTCATCTCTCTGTTGTGTGCACATTGGTGTGGCCCAATGGCAGGGTCTGCAGGGTCTCAAGAGGGCACCATGGGGCCCAGAAGGGGCTCCCCTTGAGTTGTTCCACTGGTGCCCTCCTCCTAGGGATGTTGCCAAGACTGGATTCCCAGGGGGTGCAAGAACTGGCATCGCGAAGGAGGGAAGAATGCATATGGGGATGAGGGGAGGAGGGAGGTGACATTCTCAAATACAAAGACAGGCTCACTGTCTTAGCCAACCCAATCCATCCTCCTCTGTGCTTCCAGGAGGCTCTCTTTTCCACCTCTCAATTTTAAATAACTTCCTGAACTATAAATGCAAGGAGTTCCAAATGAAAACTGATTGATAGCCTCGTATAATTATATAATAAAAACACACTGATATGCATATACATTATGTGTGGGCTGGTGTGTCTATACGCATCTGTGTCTATTCCAGAGGGAGGAATGTGCAATAACATCTTCTGAAACAAATTGTCAAGGTGTCAATAAGAAATCTCGTAATGAATGTGTGGGTGTGATCTGGGGTAATTCCATCGCAATTATGTCGCTCAGGCTGATTTCCCAAGGCAGGTCTTAAAGGTACAAGCCCTGTTCCCCAGCCGAAAGCCGGGTGTTTTGCTTCCTATGGAGTCTTTAAAGCGCCACATTTCCAGGGCAAAATGCCTTTCCTGGAGCAGACCAGACCCACTGGAGGAGATCAGGTAACTGAGGAGAGTGTCAGGAGCTTCAGGCCACCTAAATCAGCTTTTAAAACCTAGGGGGGGGATTTCCTGTGTTCACCCCAAAAGAATCTTAGCAACTGCTCATGGCTAAGAGATAAACAACAGCGCTACCCCCAGCAGAGAAGCGAACCGTCCCAACAGTGAGTTCTAATTGCATCAAACACAGAGAGAATGCTGGGGGCTGAGGAAGAACCAGAGGAACTGGCAGGCGTCTGCTGGAGGGGGAAGGGGATATATTGTCTCTCTTCCCCAAGGAGTTCCTGGCCTATCTGAAGGACTAGATGGGTGAACAATACAATCATTTGATGTGACATGGAATGTGATAGTGATCTACCCCGTGGGAACCCAGGGGAGAGGTGGGGCCTTGAAAAAGACCTTTTAGGATGGGGGTCATGGAAGCTGAGCCTTGAGTGAAGAATAGAAGTGCAGTCGAGACCCAAGAGATCACTTTTGCATGATGCCTTCCTCTGTGCTGCCGCAAAGCAGGCCCATCCCCAACAAAATGTTGTTTAACTCCATTCCGGAATCTTCTGAGCAGGGACAGGCATCCCCCATTGCTCATCCCTGACACCCGACTGCAGAAGCCGCTGTCAGGAAACCTGTTATGGACACTTTCAGGAGCTTCAGAGACAAACTGGAGGAGTGAGGAGAAAGTGCTGAACACCTCATGGGCTTCCGTAGGAAATGGGGCGGGGCAGAAATCATGTTCTCTGCGTTCCCCACAGCATCTAGACCCAGACCAGTCATCTTGTACAGAGACCACGAGGGCGTCTCCTTGTCCCTCATCCCTGCAGGGACATCACCTTCCCCACCCACACACTCCGGACCTATCCCCAATCCTGCCAGCTTGGCCTTGGGAACACCTTTGACTCCGCCCCCTCCTTTCCCCCATAGCTGGGCCCATGGGGCTCCTCATCTAGATCACCACAGCTGTGGCCCCAGTGGCCTCCAGCCTCCATCCACCCACCTCCCAGCTATCAGTCTGACTTTTCAAAAGCACATAAAACTCCCCTCTTCCCCCTGCCTTGCTTCTCAGATAGAGCTCAGACTCCCAGGCACGATCAGCAAGACCCCCATGCCCTGCCTCGCCTTCCCTTCCAGGTTTCTGTCCCTTCCCCAAATCCCAGGCATCTTAGTCTCTCTCTCTCTCTCTCTCTCTCTCTCTCTGTCTCTCCCACTCCCCCTCCCTCTCTCTCTCAAATGTTTTTCTCCTTCATTGCTTAACTTAACATAGGTTAACTTGCAGGCAACTTTGAAAATCCCACTCAGGCTCTCCCTCCAGGATTGATCATCTGGGGCAGATAGTCTCCCTTCCCCACCCCAAACTCCAGAGCTCTTGTGTGTGTTCACCTCTAGATAAAAACAATTTCCTGTCTCTTTACTAGTCCATCATACCCTCGAACTGCAAGTAATTCTGTGGTAGGGATCATGCTAGTGTTGCTAGCACCCAACACTCAGCACAGTTCCTGGCACATAGCATGTGCTCAATCGATATTGGGAGGAAGAGAGGGAGGGAGGGATGAGTGAAAGGAAGAATGAATATCTGGGTGGATGGGTAGAGAGATATTTGGATGGATGGATGGATGGATGGAAGGATGGATGGATAGTTGGATGGATGGATGAGTGAGTGAGTGAATGGAAGAATGGATATTTGGATAGAGGGATAGGTGGATATATGGATGGATAGATAGATGGATGAATAAATGGAAGGAAGGAAGGAAGGATAGATGGATGAATGGATGGATGGAGGGAGGGAGGGAGGGAGGGATGGATGGATGGATGAGTAGATATTTGGATGGATGGGTGGATGGATAAATGGATGGATATTTGGATGGATGGATATTTGGGTAAATGGATGGATGGATAAATGGGTGGGTGGATGGGTATTTAGATAGATTGGTGGATGAATGGATGGATGAGTGGAGGCAGGAAGGGAGGAAGGGAGGGATGAGTGAATGGAAGGATGAATATTTGGATGGATGTGTGAGTGGATATGTGGATAGATGGATGGATATTTAGATAGATGGGTGGATGGATGGATGGATGGATGGATGGACGGATGGATGGGTGGATGGGTGGATGGATGAAAGGATATTTGGATGGATGGATGATGGATGGATGGATGGATGGATGGAAGGATGGATGGGGGATGGATGGATGGATGGATGGATGGATATTTAGATAGATTGGTGGATGGATGAATGAGTGGATGGATGGAAGGAAGGAAGGAAGGAAGGATGGGTGGATGGATATTTGGATGAATGGATGGATGGATGTTTAGGTAGATTGGTGGATGGATGGATGAGTGGATGGAGGGAGGGAGGGATAGGGAGTTAGATGGGTAGACATTTGGATGAATGGTTAGGTAGATGGGTTAATAGTGCTTTAATAACCCAAGGAATGATAAAATAAGCTTCTTCTTTTCAGTCTGCCCCCACCAACAAGTTCAACCTCTAGTATAATATATCAGATCCACTAAAGACCTTCACGACCTGAGAAGTGACCAAAAAAATGACAGGAACTGCAGCATAGCATAGAAAATGGAAGTGTTCACAGCAGAAGCCTATATTAAAACAAAAGATCTCGGGTAAAGTTCCACCAGATCCATCTTCTACCAATTGAAAGGAAGCATTGGAAGCAGGCATCAAACCAACTGTCAACCTCTAAGTCAGCCAAATGGGAAAGAACCGTATAAAGTCCACTTCTCTTTCTGGACTGCCTTCTGGACACTGCGTAAGTGAGTCTCAACCAGATCACTCACCACCATAGAGAGATATGCATCCTTATAGATCAACCTGAAGCGCCGCTCTGATTATATTCTTCAGATAAAAATCTAGAAGCAGAATTATAGATTTTTAAAGTACAGTCATTTTAGAGACTTTAATAAAACACTGCCAAATTCATCTCCAAGAAAGCCATGTCCACATGCAGTCTCTCCTGTAACACATAAGTAGCTTTTTCACCACACTTTTACCGACACTACAGAATTCATTTTAAAATCATCCCCAACTTGAGAAGCAAAAGTGGAATAGCACTGTTTTTATTTACAGCTCTTCGGCAACTACTAAAGTTGACGTTTTTGATGAGTATAAGCCATTCTGTGAATTTCATGTTAATTTTTCTTTGCCTTCTTCCCAGTTGGCTTTCTTGCCTTTATTATTAATTTGCAAAGATGTATCTTAGTATAGTAATATTATCCATCCTTTACCATATGTTGCAAATACTACTTCCACCTCTTAAAAAACAGTCTGGGTACACCTATAATCCCAGCACTTTGGGAGGCCGAGGTGAGAGGATTGCCTGAGCCCACGGGTTTGAGACCAGCCTGAGCAACTTGGCGAGACCTCATCTCTACAATAAATCAACAAAAATTAGCCAGGTGTGATGGCACATGCCTGTAGTTCCAGCTATTTGGAAGGCTGAGGTGGAAGGATCACCTGAGCTCAGCAGGTCGGGGCTGCAGTGGCCGTGAGTGTGCCATTGCACTCCAGCTGGGGCAACAGTGAGACTCCAACTCAAAAAAAAAAAAAAGTAACTCCCCCACCCCTAGATCGGAAGTGGATGAATGAAGCTTCATTCAGAAGGTAGTTCAAAGTCCTGCACCAGGAGATCCTGGACATGCAGGGGTGTGTAAGGCCTGTTACCTGTTCTCAAGAAATTTGCAGTCGAATTAATCTTCACAAATACACTGTGACGAATTAATCGTCACAAATACACTCATGGAGCATTCTTTCATCACACTCCAAGTCTTCAGGAAGAGGGGGACTTGAGCTGGACCTCGACGACTGAGTCAGAAGGCAGGGAGGGAAGGGCATCCTAGGAAGAAGCAGGATGTGAGGAAAGTTGCAGAGGTGGGAAACCCCAACGCGTGTCCCAGGAAGCCAGAGGGTTCAGTGCGGTGATGGAGAGACCGTGTGGGTGAGTGGTTGGAGGTGAGGTCAGCTCAGGGGGGCCGAGACTCCCAGACTCTCCCACCACACCGTCTCCTGAGGGCTGCTTCTCTCTCCTGGCTGGGCCCCACAAAAGCCTTTGTCTCCGAGCTCCAAGGTGTGTGCGTGCTGTGTGTGTGTGTCCCCCTCTGTTGTGAAGGGTGTTGTTTGTCTGAATTGATGAGCCTTTCTGCATGGGAGCCATCTGCTGTCTGTCAGGTGCCTTGTCTCTCCAGCATGTTGATTTCAATAAAATATGACGGCACTTGGAGTGTGCTGGGGATTTGAGGCTGTGGATCCCACAAAGCCCAATCAGGATTGGGTGGAAGGCCACTGAGTGCCTCTCCCTTGGGCACCAGCATCTAAGGGGAAGTGTGACGGGGATGCTCTCGGGCTACCGGTTCATTCCACCCCACCTCCTATCTTCTGCCACAGGATGAGTATTGGACTCCGACCTGGCCACCACAAGAGCCTGTTTCCCTGGAGACGGGGACAGCTCTGGGATGAGCCTGTGACTTGAGCAGGCCTGTGGGTAAGAAGAATTGTCTTTCCGCTGCCAAGGCTGGGGATACATGTCTGAAGTTCCCGGCAGTCATCCTTGCTGGTGTGTAGACAAAGCCAGACAGAGACACACAAAGACGAAAGACAGATGATTCCCTGCAGATATTGAGACATCGCTCCCTCAACGCTAGGAGCTGCACCCATGTCTTCCCAGCTATAGAAACGTCTTTTTGCTTAAGCTCATTTGAGTTGAGTTTCTGCCACCCACGATATAGGATTCCTGGATACACCGCCTTGCGATCAGTCCGGACACCCAAGCCATGCATGTGGGAGCCATCCTCAGAGCCTTTCCTTTCACCCCAAATCTGCTCAATCCACCGAACCCTCTTGGTCCGATCTCTAAAATGTCTCGATTCCAGCTCCAAAAGGTCTCTTGTTACTCCCGAATTACCTCTCATCTGGATCATATAGCCGCTTCCTGAATGGTCTCTCCAGGATCTTGACTCCTCCAAATCCGTCTTCCAAAAATGCTACCATGGTGGTCTTGGTGTCACAAATTTCAGAATGTGTTTATTGCCCGTGAGACGAATCCAAGTTTCTAAGCATAAGACACTCAGGCCCACCCGCCTCTCGAGTCCCAACTCCGAATGAACCCCATCTTCCAACTGTTTGATGCCCCCAAGTCTTCACCCATGTCCTCACCCATGTCCTTCCGGAAGGTCTTCCTCCCCTTGTTCATTGAGTTGCCCCTCTAGCCCACCAGAACACAGCTCACACTGCACCTCTTTTGCAGAATGTTCATGGCCCTACTTGACCATAACCTTCTTCTGGGGACTCGTATCATTTTGGTGTTGGGATCAGTGATGAGGAGATGACCCAGCACAGCGGTTAAGAAGAAGGGCCCTGGGTAAGCAACCCCAGTAGGAGTCCTCACTCGCCTTTGCCAGCTACGAGAACTCACTCAAGCAAGGAGCCTCATCCTCCTGCAGGTCACTTTACACGATGGCACATGGGGGAAATTAAGGTGCAGTAAAAATCAAATGTGAAAAGTGAATGAATTTCTCAGACAGAGCACAGCAGGCACCCAGTGCATGGCGGCTCTAAGTGTTGTGTTTGTAACGTTATATGGCCAGTTTTTCCCGTCACCCATCTCCTCACCCCAACTCTCACTGTGAGCTTCTTGTGGACAAGAACCAAGCGCTGTGTCTTCTGCTGTGTACACAAGGTGCCTAGCACTGTGTCAGCGCACGGTAGGTAGGCATGCGCATCCATCTTGTGACTCCGTTCATTTCTTTCCACCCACAGTCTTACTGGGAAAGGGTGAAAAAGGCAGTGTGGTGACTCTCCTGTTATTGATGGGACCCTACATGGCCCAAGACTGATCAATGATCAGGTATCCA
Organism: Carlito syrichta; assembly: GCF_000164805.1. NCBI lineage: Eukaryota > Metazoa > Chordata > Mammalia > Primates > Tarsiidae > Carlito > Carlito syrichta. Next base: position 415,062 of record NW_007232317.1, read on the forward strand.
CAGGAAATAATTTTGTAGTGGCGATTCATGAATCACCCATCCTCCTGGGAGACACAAATCATAGATCCCTAATACCACATGTGCGACTGACTCTGCATCCAAGATCCCTCCCCATTCTTCCTGGCTAACTGGAATTGTGGCCAGTTTCAGCACTCAGGAAAAGTGATCCCATTCTTAATCCATAAGTGCATCCTATATCACCTAAACCAGTCATGGTCATGTCATTCCCCATGCTGGAGCTTGCTGTGGGTATAGGCATGTGACCCAGCAAGGGTCAAGTGGTAGAGAGTCCTCTGTGGAGCTTTTGTGAAAGGTTTCCTTGCTCTTGAAAAGACATAAGGAAGAGACAGCCCTTTTCTTCTATCCAATGTTGCTCTGTCTACAGAAGATGCCTTGCACAGTGGCATTGCCATCCGTTGACCACAAGGAAGCCCACCAGGATGGCATTATGGGAAAATGGAAGGACCCTGGGCTCTTAATGACATTGTCAGGCCACAGAGTTAGCTGATCCTGGGGCAGCCTGGCCTCTGGACTTCTTGCCTAATGAGATAACAATTTATCTTACTGTCTAAATCGGTCATCAGAATTTTATATTATTTAGAACCAAAGATATCCTCCCAAACTCACCTAAGTTGACAGCCTCCTCCCAACATGCCACTGTTCAGTCCCTTCTTTGGGGTCATATAATACCCCCCTCCATGGCCATCTGGCACGTGCTGCTCTCTCTTCTTGAAGCACATCTGCCCCCTTCACTCCTCCCTCTTAGCTAGCTTTTCTTACCTTTTGAAGCTTGATTCAGCCTCCTGAGGACTGGGTACTTGAGCCCGAGCAGGGTTCTCTTTGTGAGTGTCCCATGGTTCTTCCAAGGGCGACTTGGACAAACCCACCTTGTGCTCCTCTTCTGAGCCCATCAGCATTTGGCACATTATAAACCTCATTAAGTTTATAATCACTGGTCTCGTCCTCCCTTGCCTCTTGGTGTCCTGCCTTCCTCCATCCTAGCTTAGTGCCAGGCCTGAGCCACAACAAGTGCTCACTAAATGACAGACAGATGGATGCACAGAAGATGCACTGTCTCCACCCCAGTGGCTTACGGACTCGTCAGGGAAACCAAAATAGCATGAACGGACCATAATGACAAGGAGTGTTGTCACACTGTGATGCACAGACTTTCTAACTATGAAAGAAGCATGTATTCACACGACATTAAGTTGTCATTGCATGATATTAAATTAACCCAAATAAACCTCTAAAAACCTAATGGGGTGAATCATGGGAAACAGCATGTCCACGTGTTCAGTCTGGAAACTGGTTCAGTCTGTCTGGAGAGCAATAGGGCAACACATCACAAAAGCCATAAAGCTGTTCGTACCTTCTGACATTAGACTTCTGCTTTAGGGAAATACACCCTGAGGAAATAACCCAAATCAAGAAAGAAAAAAAGAAAGAAAGAAAGAAAGAAGGAAGGAAGGAAGGAAGGAAGGAAGGAAGGAAGGAAGGAAGGAAGGAAGGAAGGAAGGAAGGAAAGAAGGAAGGAGGGAAGGAAGGAAGGAAGGAAGGAAAGAAAGATACATGGAGACATTGGTAGCCACAACACTTAGCACTTAGAGTACAGAGAAAACAGTGACAATCTGAGCTCCAATGGAATGGCAGCGCTCAGCAGGTTATGCATTCTGGGTAGGAATGAAAACTCACAATGTCTATAGACAGATATATCTCCAAAATCATGGTACATGAAAAACATAACATAGAAACAACAGGCTAATTACAACTATTATAATTTTATTTAGAAAGCCATGCCTATACATTGCAAAAAGCAGTGAAAAGAAATTAAGAAAATTGTTTAACAATCTCACAGTGCCTGTATTTTCATGTCACTCAGCCCCATCCTCTGGCACTGATGCATCTCACTCCAGTGCCAATAGTATACACATCACCTTCCCTCCAAGTCCCACCAGCATATGTTATCAATGGGCTAATCAGCCTGATTTCTTGTAGGATGAAGAAATGATCCAATATCTCTGAGGACTAAACAGTGGCGTGGAGATGGGGTGGGGGGGCTGGAGCAGACAAGTATACTGCAGTCCTTGTTGGGTGAAAGCAAATTATGCTTTCCTATTGGAACTGAATTGTTAGAAAATACCAGCCAAATAAATAGCGGCAGAGTCAGTGCCAGCAGCCAGACTTTCGGCTCCAGGGAGGCGGCCACACCTGGGGTAGCTGCCACTGAGTCTCCTCACCACATTTGTGACAATCTCCTGCCAGTCTCCAGGACACCTCCATTCTCTGCAACAGACAAACAAGTAATGAAGATTGGGTTCTGGCAGGAACCACCACATCTGCACCTTCCACATCCTTGATGACCTCAATGACTTCCCCAGGCATGGGGTGGTGCTTTTGGTTTCCTACTTTGAGTATCTTATTCAGCACGTTCTCACCCAGAAACCTTTTAGAAAATCAAGGTGATAGTTCTGCCTTGTACCAAATGTGTCTATTCCAACTATACAATCAGGCACTGAGAAGAATAACATGGAATGACTTGGGCCCACTAGGCCACCCACGATGCCAAAATGGATCACCTGAGCCCTGTAAGATTCTCCCTTTAACCAGTGGACCATAGTGGTATACTGCACCCCCAAGAGTTATCTCAAATTCAGTGAAAGATCTAAAAGGTATAGATCCTGTCCCCCAAGCCATTGTTACCTTGGTAAATCGCTCTAGTTCTCTTCCAAGACAGCCAGGAGCAGGATTTATAGTATATGCACATGATTTAATTGCAGAGTCCTTCCCAAAAGGTATCTGGCCTCTCCTTGCTTCTATGGGCTCTGGGTCTATGCTTAAGTTTATGATTGGATGGGGAACAATGGTTCTCCATACTTGGTAACTCAAAGAAGGTGTCTTTCTTCTAAGTCTAGTGCTTGTTGTTTGTTTGTTTGTTTGTTTGTTTTGACTATAAGGACCAAAAAGGATTTTAGAAGACTGCCCACATCTTTCAGTGCACAGATCTCATAATCAGTTAGCCATCCCTGTGATTGCCATGAGTCTAGACCACTCTGACTGGCACACCAGCCCGCTGTAGAACTAGGCTGTGTGGGACACTGTTAGCCGCTTACCTGCAGCCATCACCTGCTTTTTCCTTGCTAACGGAAACACAATTTCTCACAGTGCCATAAAATGCCCAGCTCAAATTTCTCACATTCTCACATTCCCTTGCATTCAGGATATAGGCATGTGAGTTAGATTCTTATGAATTAGACACAACTGTGTGAAAATGGCTTTGGAAGTGAAAACATGAACAGGACACATAATGCAGTGTGCCTGACCTCTGGAGAGCACATGGTGCTGGCAGCCAACTCCTCCACGGTGACAGGGCAGGGCACCCAGAGTCACTAAAACCAGGGAGCAGCGGCATCTCAGCAAACCACCCACAGCCTGGGCGTGGCTCTCTACCATTCCCACCAAGGGCATCCTGTGTGCCACCTAGAAGCCGTTCATAAAGTCCCTTCTCTACATAAGCCAGTCAGCATGGATTCTGATGCAATTAAGAGCATTAAATAATGCATGCACACCTTGCCCCTGGGGGTTTCACCAGTGTCACTCCTTGGTCTCTTCCCTGACAGTGAAACCAGCGATCCCATTTCAGCTACAGCCCAGAGACACCAGCCCTTACCACACCCATCAGAGCTGCTGGCACCCCCTTGGTGGTAATTCCCAGTGCCTTGGTGAAAGAGGCATCTTCTCTCCCTTTAGGGGATGCAGCTGAGGGTAGGTGAACTGGTTACACATGATAAATTCGTGTCAATCTCACATGGTAAATCCATGCCAGTCTGTTCTAACTTTTTTTTTTTTTTTTGGTTCTTTACATTATAGCAATAGTCTCCTGGTGTCTTGATTCCTGTTGGTCTCTCTTGAGTACAGGTTTGAGTCGGCATCTAAGAACACACCTGGAAATCTCAGCTGTCAAGTCAGCATGCTGTGTCCAATATCTCTGATAAGTGCACCTTTATCCATGCAACCCGATATAAGATTATGCTTCCCCCAAAATGAAAAGCCAGTTGAGATGCTGAGTCCCCAAAATGAGTGACACTTGTCCTCTACAGTCACCAGTGTGGTTCTCAAAGCATTCTCCAAGAAGCTCTAGGCGGTTCCCAGAGCCCCTCTGGGAGCTAAGAATACAGGCTCTGGGCACCACACCTCACTTTTGTCAGAGAAACTTCCAATTCAACCTCTTGACTTTTAGCTGAAGAGGAAATCTAAAACTTTAGAAAAAGGTTAGAGAACCACCAAAGTTGACCGGCTTTGAAGGCCACCAGGAAGCTCATGAACATTTCCAGGTCTCATGGGCTAGTCTGATGTCCCTCGCGGAACCTGAAGGGAGTCCCCAGAAATGACTGCATTCCTGCCTCAAGGCTGGTTTTTCCCTAAATTCACTGGGTTGTCAGGAAGTCACATCTGTGCTTCCCCAGAGTACAAATGGCATACACGTCTCTTGGTGAACAGCACAGCTCCTCAAAGACCACACCAGGACCTCAGTGGTGCCCTCCGTGGTAACTGGGTACAGGAGGTGAGGTTGCCCAAAGAATTGTTTTAATTGATCTGTGAAGGGTGTGTAGCATCAACAAACCACCGCATACCTACCGTGTGCTTGGTCCTGTGCTAGACTCAGTGGGGGATTCAAGAGAAGACACTGTTTCTCACCATCTGGCTATTCCTTTACCAGCCAATATTCACTTGAGTAACTTCATGTTTCAGGCACATGCCGGTGAATCCAGCCTCCTCCCCCAAAACACTCACCATTCTAGGTACCAGAGCCTGGCCAGAACAAAACTCTTACACATGAAACAATCAGGGAACATCACAAGCATACTATATATGGTTGTCTACAGTTACTGGGGAGGCTGAGGCAGGAGGATCACTGGAGCCCGGCAATTGGAGGCTGCAGTGAGCTTTCGTCACGTCACTGCACTCCAGCCTGAGCACATCCCTGTCTCAAAAAAAGTCTCTTCCCACAAAGGAAAAGGAGCCCATGAAAGGAGCCCACGAGGGCTAAAATAGACAAAAGAATGAGGCTTAGGCAGCAAGAGGAGAAAGATGAAGGCTTTCTGAGCAAGAGTGCAAGGAGTCCCACACCTGTGTCTATAAGCACATTTGCTGCTGATCTGTGGATCCTGCCTTCCTCCGAGCACTGAGGTCAGCCACTGGCAGCTCCATGGGTCTGTGGCCCTTTTGTCCTCAGGTTGTCCCCACAGGACCCGGAAGCCAGCTAGTGTTATACGAAGAGAAGACACTCAGATCCGGGCTCAGACTGTCTCTCCGATCCCGAGCAGTCATCTTACAAACGTATGCAAGCCCTTGGTCAACGGGGCTCGAGAGGGCGCGACCATCGCAGCACAAGCCCCGGTCTGAACCCCTGAGCCTGGTTGTGAAGGGCCAGTATGTCTTCCTAACAGCATGCTGTATCAGCATGTAGCACACAGGTAGGCACTGCACACACCTATATTTTCAGTCAGGGTCGCACTCTGTCGCCCAGGCTGGAGAGCAGTGGCACACTCACGGTGACTGCAGCCTCAATCTCCTGGTCTCAGGTGATCCTTCCACCTCAGCCTTCTGAGTAGCTGTGACTACAGGAGCGTGACACCATGCCTGGTTAATCTTAATCTTTGCTGTTTATTGTCGAGAGAAGATCTCACCATCTTGCCCAGGCTGGTTTCAAACTCCCAGGCTCAGGCAATTCTCTCACCTCCGCCTCCCAAAGTGCTGGGATTAGAGGTGTGAGCCACTGCACCTGCCTACAAAATATTTTTAAATGGGAAGTGTGTGGAGGACAGGACCCCAGGGTTCTACCACTGCAGGGTGGATTTGGAAGTTCAGGGCCAGGCTGAATGCATCACAATCTCAGAAACTTTTGCCAGGGAGATGTACTAGGCACAGCTCTGAATTCGGACTGTCCAGATTCAAACTCAGGGTCGCCACCTCCCAACCGTGAGCCCCAAGTCTTGGTTTCTGCAACTGCGACCTAAGGATGATAGTTACGTGAATGAGGATTAAATGACACAGTGTTTGGCATCATGGCTAACAGACGTAAGGATAAAATTGGGAGGTGACTGATGGTATCTGCAAATCACCTGTTTCAGGAGAAAGTCAGATTTGTTTACTCTTCCCTCAAATGGCCAACAAAAACAATCCAAAGGACCCACTACACCAAGACAGACTGCTCAGAAACCGAGAGAAGCACAATTCTTCTGAAAACTGGTCTCCCAAAGTGCTGAGATGACACTGTAATCTCAGCACTTTGGGAGGCTAAGGCGGAAGGATCATCTGAGGCCGGCCTAGATAACATAATAAGACCCCATCTCTAAAAAAAATTTTAAAAAGTAGCCAAGTGTAATACAGCCTGCAGTCCCAGCTACTTGGGTGGCTGAGGCAAGAGGGTCTCTTAAGCCCAGGAGTTCAAGACCGCAGTGGGCTACAATCACACCACTGCACTCCATCCTGGGAGACAAAGGAAGACTACTTCAAAAAAAAAATCACTGTCTCCTTGGAGCAGAGGCTTTCTTTCCCCTTGACATCCCTTTCCTATGCTTCAAGGCATCTCATCGGTGCCCCTCCAATGAGGTCCCCGTCACCCTAAGAGATTTAATAGAACCAGAAGATCTCAGCATCAACAGGGACCGTGGAGGTGTCTGGGCCACACTTCAAGCTGTTAAACTTATGAGGGGGAACCCCCTCAAAACCAAAGTTATCTTTTGGAGGGTAGGCCCCTTGTAGTATACTCAGAATTTGTTCCTCCGGCTCAAACGGTCAACTACCATTTTTATCACCATGACAACGCACCTGCCCACACCCCACTGAGTCTGTGGGAGTTTTTGACCAAACATGGCATGATCCCCGTACCCCATCCTCCCTTTTCACCTGATCTCTCCCTGAGCAACATTTTTTTTTTGTCTCCCAGGATGAAAAATGTCCTCAGAGGGAAATGTTTTGCCAGTGTGGAAGAGGTGAAACAAAAACGGCAGAAGCACCAAAAGGCATCAGAATGGACACGTTCAAAACTGTTTTGAGCAGCGGAAAATGTGTCTTGATAGGAGTATTGCATCCAGCAGAGAGTCCTTTAGAGGTGACTGGACTTTAAACACGTTAGAATAAACACACAAGTTGTGATAAATAAGTTCCAGGGTTTTCTGGGTCCCCTCATGGGTCACTGTTAGCAGACAAAGCCTTCATAGGTGCCATTCCTCCCCACAGGGTTTGAGTTTGAAGCACTCCGGAGAAGTTCTCTCTGCTAAGGGATTCCTGGACAAGAGACGTTGGGTGTCAGCTAGCACTCAGTGCACAGAGGCCGCCAGGCCCAAGCCCTCTTCGGACATCAGCTCATGGACCCTCAAGGGAGCCCAGAGGAAGGTGCTCTCACACATTCCCCGCCCCCTCTCCACGAGGAAACTGAGATGCAAGTAAGCTGTGCAAGGTCACAACACCAGCAAGCAAACCTGGAAGCATCTGTGCGTGAAGGCTGGCAGTGGACCTCAAGGGGTCTGGGCCAGACAGAAAGTCCTTCTCGAGGAGATTACACCTTTGTGGATGGACCTGAACCCTTGAGACAGGCGGAGAGAGAGAGAGAGAGAATGAACAAGAAAGAATGAACAAGAAAGAGGGAATGAGAAAGAGAGAGAATGAATAGAAAGGATGAATGAGAAAGAGAGAATGAAACAGGATGGACACAAGAAAGAGTGTGAACAAGACACTGAATAGAGAGAATGAGAGAGAGAATGAACAAGGGAGAGAGAGAGAATGTGAGACGCATGCACTGCCAGTGAGAGTCCAACATCCCCAGCTCCGTGTGTCAGTGAGGACAGTAACTCCCAGCTCCCAGGATGGTCGTGTGACTCCTCAATAAACAGTAACTATCCTTATGAAAATTTGGAAAACGGTGCAATCAAGGAACAGTCCCGCAGTGCTGTGGCCCCTGGACGGTGGGAGGGCCTGAAAGCAAAGACCATCCAGTGACCAGATCTGCCTTCCCCTGCAGGGCACGGGTCACCCATCATCTGTCTGCCCCCCACACTGCACACCCTGTCCCCGTCTGGCCTGGAGCCCTGGGAGGCGCGGCGTCTCCCGCTCCCTCCCACCCAATATTCTGGTGCAGCGACGGGGGCTCCTGAGTGTCCTCAGTCTCCCCAGGGAGGAAACGCCAGCTCTCCCCCACCCCCCAGGCCACTGGCTGCAGGCGCACAGGGCTCCCCGGGCCTGCTGCCCTCAGAGCGGCCTGGAGCCTGAGAGGGGCCACGAGTCTGGAAGGGGCCCGGGGACAGGGCAGGGATCATTTCCCTCTACCGGGGTTAAGCAGAGCCACAAAATGTAGGGGGCACCAAGGAGTGACCCTGATGCCACTTTCCCACAGAACGCTTCCTCCTGAGGGCACCTACGCCTGTTCTCCATGGATGGCCAGACATGCCAAGAACATCACACCCATTTGACAGATGGAAAAGGCGGGACAGAAGGCCAGGCCACGGCAGAGCTAAAGCCGGAACCCAAGACCTCTGTGTTCTCGTCCAGCGATCAGTGTCCCACCAGCTGGGTGTCCTGGGGCCCCTATGCGAGACACACTGCACTGGTCCTGGGAAAGCCACCATCTAACTCCATTTCTGAGTGGGACACTTCTCCTGGCAGGGCAGCCCTTCCCTTCTATCAGGGATGCCATCACACTCTTGCCCTTGCAGAAACTCAGAGGTACTTGTCTCCTGTGAGGAATCAGCTTAAAAGGGCCATGGTTGCGGCTCTCAGGCACTACTGCCCGGCGAGCCAAGAGGTCTCAGGACTCTGCTCCTTGGAGGGTGGCATGTGACTCGGGCTTGATGGGATGGGTGAATAAAGATGCTATCGGTGCTGCGTTAACACTCCCTGAGGTCCCCAGGGTTGGGGATGCAGGAGTGATCACCAGGGAGCTCGCCAACCACACTGCTGGCGCCTCCGACAAGCCCCTTCCAGGAGGACACAGGCAGCCGCAGGACTGTGTGCAGGCACCTCCCCCCTCACGCGGGCAGCGCATCCGGGCTTCAGCCACCGCGGACACAGTTCTGCTTCCTGAGTGGACTCTGCCATGTTGCCGCTTCTCTGGCGACGTGGGCCGCAGCCAGCTCCATTTCATGTTCTTAAATATTCATAAGGAGCTTTGCAGCATTAATATCTTAGATGGCTTACAAGAACACTTAAACACCGGGCTCCGCTCCCTCCCTCCGCCCCAAAAGTCCCAGCCTGTTCTCATTTGGGTAATGCATGGGGCCATTTGAATAATTGTCCAGGGATTTGCGAGGCGGTCCTGCTGCCCCTCTGCGCAGGGCAGAGTAACCACCTGGCTTCCTTCGCACGTGCTAATCCTGTCAGGTTCAGGCAGATCCCCGAAGGGGAGAGCCCGGAAGGGGCAGGGGGGGACAGGCCGGCTCGAACACGTGGTGATGGGCCCAGCCCAGCCTTCCTGCTCCCCTACCAACCTCGCTACTGCTGGACCGGGAGTGGGCAACTGCCTCGGCGTCTGGAGTGGCTTTTTGATTCAAGAACTCATTTCATCGGAGGAAGCAGATCTAAGAACGGAGGCCGGGGCAGCCAGGAGGACCCAGATGCGCCCAGAGACGCATCCTCTCCTACAGTGACCTGGAACCGTCGATGGCTCTGCATGGAAACAGAAGGGAATGGAAGCTGCCGGTTGTCACGGAGAAGGTGGGGAGTGGGGTAGAGGAGACTGGGGATTTCAGACTCACTGCACTGCCCCGATGTGGCCCAAACCCCAGCAGCTTGGGAAGTGGTGAGATCAAACCACTCTCCCTCCAGCGACTCCTGGAGAGACACGGACACGGGTGGCATGGGGCGTGCTGGCATCGTTTGTGTAGGGTCAGGCCCTCGCACATCGCCAGCGCCATCTAATCACCCCTGGCCTCCATCCCTGAGCACAGAAGCCCCGACTCAGGGCAGGCTGGAACAGGAGACTGGGCTAGACCAGCACAACTCACAAATCCACATCAATGCACAGAGAGATCTGAGCTTACATGTGCTGGGTTAGACGCGCGAAGCTCACGGAACCCAAACTCTGGGCAATTTCAAAGGGACAAAGGCCAAACACACATAACAGAGCATGAAGACCATGTTCAACATAGGAACACACGCAGATAAGCCCCAAGCTGATTTAAGAGATCTGCACTCTAGGAACAAGCCCGGCCACCAGCTGCCATCTTGTCTAGGCACTCTCCTTTAACGCAACTCAAGTTCAAGTGTCTGAAGCTGGCGACACGTGTGATGGTGGGAGTCGTGGCCAACCCCACACCGCACCAATCCTGTCCTGTCTGTCTCCTCCCCTTTCTCACACATGCCTTCCCATAGGGCCTTTCCACAGGATGGCCATGCTGAACTAGAATAAAACTGACCTCGCAGTGAGGCAAGAAAGTCCACCTATTCAATGTCTGGGGAGGCAATGTCATACCGCCCAGGGTCCTGGAGCTCTCTTCACCAAAGCGCTGCTCAGAGGAGGCTTCATACAGTGATGAGATGTCAGCTGGGCTTGACTGGGCAGGTGAGAAGGAGCACTCCAAAACAGAGTCGGCAAAGAAGAAGAGGAGAAGGAGGAGGAAGAAGAGGAAGCTGTGCTCTAGAATGATGAATTGGCTTGCCTGCTGGGGACGATTTATGGGGGGAGGGGTTAGGGTCTCACTGTCACTCAGGCTGGAGTGCAATAGCATCATCACAGCTCACCACAGCCTCAATCTCCTGGACTCAAGCGATACTCTCTCCTCAGGCGCCCAAGTAGCTGGGACTACAGGCATGCATCAGCATGCCCTGCTAATTTCTGTGGGTGTGTGTGTGTACGTGTGTGTGTGTGTGTGTGTGTGTGTGTGTGTGTGTGTGTGTGTGTGTGTGTAGGGACAAGGTCTCACTATGCTACCCAGGCTGGTCTAGAACTCAAGGGCTCAGGCAATCCTCCCTCCTCAGCCCTCCAAAGTGCTGGGATTACAGTTGTGAACCACTGTGTCTGGCTAGGGACAATTTTTGCCAAGAAGTCGTAGGAGATACAAGACCATCTTTAGGTCTTAGATCTGAGACCTCATGGCTTCCTCCTGCCTTATGACATGGCATTGCCTCATAGACAAATGCTGCACACAGACTGCAAGGATGGCTTGATAACCGAGGCCCTCTTCACACCCTGTTACTAACAGTGCTCATCTCGTTTGCACGAGATTCTGAGATGGGGAGTCTGGCGCTCCCACAGCAGGCTCCCGCGGGTTCCCCTACACCACAGCTCAGGGTCACAGACTCCTCTTGTCAGAACATGATGTACAGCACCAGCAGTAGTTACATCAATTTCCATAAACACACAAAAACACCCCAAACATCACATTTCACAAAAATGAGAGGGGAGGGGGGAGGAGGTGCCAGGGTGGGGAGGGGTGCTGGGGATGGGGGGAGGCCACTCCAAGCCCCAGGGCTACCAGGCTCCCCCAACTTAGGGGCGTTAGAGCTCCGTGTGTCTCATCATGAAGGCTCTTCCTCTGCTGAGCAACCGGGCTCATGCCACCCCTTGTTAACCCAGTGATGCCCACACACAGCAGGGCTGTACCCACCCTCCTCCCTCCACTGGGTGGAGGGGGCAGAGAGGAAACCTCTGCAGACTGACTTAGGGTTATTCTTCACATGAGTTCCAGCAACTTGGCATCTGCCCTTCCCGCCATCGTGAAGGGCACGAGTCATCACCTGGCATGGGCACCTCTCCTAGCAGTGCTGGAAGGAGGAGCACCATCCAGCCTCTGCTACAGCTGAACTTGCTGGGGTGGGAGGCTGGGAGGCCCACAGCCTCCACCATGGCTGAGCTCACTGGGGTGGGAGGCTGGGAGGTGGACCCAGGCAAGGGGCCAGTCTCTAGGGGACTCTCACAAGTGGCTCCTCCATGGAGTTTCCAAATGACCAACCCAGCAGTGTTGTTTTCAGCACCTTCCATATCATCGGAAGGTGCCTTGTCTTCCTGCACTTCTCTCCAAGCACTGTTTGGGTCTGTCTTGCAGGGATTGAACCGGCTGTGCATTCCAGGACCACTGCTGGAATTCCAAGACCTTCTGGACCCATGGGCAGGGCGGCTACTGCAGAGGACAGAGGGGTGGAGGGCGCAGAGAGGCGGCTTTGCCAAGTGGAATGAGGGGGAGACTGGGACTCTTCCAGACATCTGGACATCTGATTGGACTTGACCTTAGCCCTGCCCTCCTAGCTGCTGTCATCAGGACAGAGCAGGAGAGACAGCCCCTCCTTCTGCCTCACACACCAAGGGCCCTACTTGTGTGTTCTTTTCCCCAACAGAACTTGCTTGGTGTTTCTGGCCTCATTCAAGCCTTTGGACATGCTCACAGAGGGACTGGTGGCAGATCACTCTACAGAGCCTGAGCCTGGCCCTCTGGAAATAGCTGAGCTTCTGTCCCACGTCCCTAGGGAGCAGCCCTCAATTCTGGTCTCACTGGGTGTGAGCTACATGCCTGGCTTTGCCTGGACACAGGATTTAAGGAGGCCCACACAGGCTGCTCTGCTTGCGGTCAGCTCAACAAGTGTGTCCGTCCACCACGTGGCCATGAAGGAACACCCGAGGCTGGTGATTTATAAAGGAAAGAGGGTTATTTGGCTCACGGTCCTGCATGGTTCTGCATCTGCTGGGCTTCTGCGGTGGCCTCAGGAAGATTTTACTCACAACTGAAGGAAGGGGAGGTGGTGTGTCGTATGATGAGAGTGGAAGAAAGGGCGAGGAGGTGTCAGGCTCTTAACACTCAGCTCTCCTGGGAAATAATAGAACTCATGACCACGAGGACAGTGCCAAGCTATCCAGGAGCTATCTACCCCAGGACCCAGCAACTCCACCAGGCCCCGCCTCCAACACTGGGGTTCCCATTTCAGCATGAGGGTTTTTTGTAGGCGGTGGTCAGAGTCTCACTCTGTCACCCAGGCTGCAGTGCAGTGTGGCACAATCACAGTTCACTGCAGCCTTGACCTCCCAGGCTCAGATGATCCTTCCATCTCAGCCTCCCAGTAGCTGGAATCACAGGTGCCCATCACCACACTTGGTAAAATTTTTTTAAAGTTGTGGTTTTTTTGCAGAGACAAGCTCTTGATATTTCACCCAGGCTGGTCTCGAACTCCTGGGCTCAAGCATTCCTTCCTCCCAAAGTGCTGTGACTACAGGCACCCACCACCATGCCCGGCTAGTTTTTCTTAATTTTTTGTAGAGATAAGGTCTCACTTGAGCCCAGGCTGGTCTTGAACCCCTGGCCTCAAGCAATCCTCTCGTCTCAGCCTCCCAAATTGCTGGGATTAAGCCATGAGTCCCTGTGCCCAACTCAGCATGAGATTTGAGGGGGTGAGGGTCCAAACTGTATCAACGAGTGTGCATTGAGCACTTTCCATGGGGGCCCACACACTGAGCCTGCTGCTTTCCATGGTGGGAAGCCAAGACACCCTCCAAGGAGCTTTCTGTCAAGTAGGGGTGAGACTGAGTGATCATCGCGTTTTGTCTGGGCTCCCAGCACACGGCCCCATGACAGCCCAGAGCAGGGCTTGGCAACAGCTTCAGGGAGCGAGGATGGCTCAGGGGCGCCTCGACAGCAGAGGGGAGACCCCAAAGGAGCTAGGACGGGAACTTCCAAGACAGGGAGGGCCAGGGACGGCGGGTGGAAGGCGTGGGGGTCTGAAAGGAGCCAGACAGCTTGGGATGGCTGCCTTCTCCTCCC
>NW_007232317.1:428863-445126 GCF_000164805.1 Carlito syrichta
TCCTCCCCCTTCTCCTCCTCTTCCCTCCCCCTTTTCCTTCCCACCTCCCTCCTCCCTCCACGCTTCTCTCTCCCCCGTCTCCCTCCTCCCCCTTCTCCTCCTCCTCCCTTCCCTCTTCTCGCTCCTACCTCCCTCCTCCCCCTCCCCACTTCCTTCACACATTCCCAGAACAGCCCTGCCAAAGGCCATGGCCAGTACAAAGCCCTCAGGGACCCTCAGGGCTGAATAGAAGCTGCTGTCCACACCATGGTGTGAGATGGCCAACCAGCTCCTCTCCTTCCTTTCCCGGACCACTTATCACCCAGCTGACCACCTGTTCTGGCAGGTAGACCAGTCGCCCACAGGGCAGACTCACTTCTTGGGAGAAAGAGACTATGACACTTCACAGAAAAACGTGTTTGTGATGGTGGGACTCAGGCACCAAGAACAGGCCTCCTGGGAGCTGTCCGCAAGCCAAGAGCACCTTCTTCTACGACCTTCTGGAATAGCAGCAGAGGCTGGACCAACCAGCTATGGGGAATTGAGCAGACTTTTTTTTTTGAGTTGGAGTCTCACTCCGTTGTCCAGGCTGGAGCGCAATGGCACACTCATGGCCACCCCAGTGTCCACCCACAGGGCTCCAGCGATCCTTCCGCCTCAACCTTCCAAGTAGGCGGAACTACAGGTGCGCACTACCACACCTAGCTAATTTTTTTTTTAATTGTAGAGACGAGGTCTCGCCAATTTGCCCAGGCTGGTCTCGAATCCACAGGCTTAGACAATCCACTCTCCTAGGCCTCCCAAAGTGCTGGAATTTCAGGCTGAGCACCAAGCTTGTTCGAATGGACATTTTTAAAGCATCTCACTACATCCAAAAGTCTCAGAGCCTTTTAAAAGTGAATGAAAAGCAGAAGCTCTGGACCTGGCGTCTCCTGCCTCTGGAGTCCATGGCCATCCGGTCACAAGGTGGCCATGATCTGAGGGCAGATCCGGTTGCCAATCCAGTCAAAGTCAGGAGCCAGGCTGGTCCCGTGCAGGGCCATTCTAGCTGCTGCCACACCCTCGCCTGACACTTCCTCTGGGCCAGCTGTCCTATTTCACTCACCCCTCCTCTCAAACCTTGGGCCCTCTCTGCTTTACAAAGGGGCCCAGGGATCCACTGACAAGGTGCTTCACTTCCAGCTGCGGAAGCAGCAGGGGACTTGGGGGACCCCTGCCTGCTGACGAGCTGCAGTCGAGCCCCAGGAGCAGACCGACAATGAGACCCAGGCCCAGTACGCAGCCCCACCCACCTGTCCAGCCCCTGCAGGCTGGCGATGGACCGTGCGGGCTTCCCCTGCCGCTTCCCAGAACAGGGAAGGCTCCGTGCAAACCGCGAGAACGTGCTTCTGCCACAGCTGCTGTGGACAGCCACAAGCCCGGGCAGCCACACCATCTTAAAACACAAGGTCGGCACCCCAGAGCTGCCTGGATTACGTCACGGGTGTGGCCCACTGGGCTTCCACATGGCTCACAAGAGAGTGACACCGCAGCCAGCCGCGTTGCTACATGGTGGCCACAAGCCACGGGCAGTGTCTGCAGCGTGGAGTTCATTATCCCTAATGCGGCCTCCTTCCTTGATCATTAGCAGGAAACTTGACCTGACCTGTGAACTCTGAAATTGATCGGTGCCTCGAAATGGTCAGCAGCCCATTTTCTAATCGATACATGGAATAATTTTATACATATTTAAATTATATATTAACTGTAATGCTTGTTAAATTTATCTACCACTTTCCCCTGCACTTCTTGGACTCTCGCTCGAACTCAGGCGGGCGTGTGTACCCCTGGAGGTGGGGAGGGGGGAGATGGGGGGGAAGGCCCAAGCTGAGACCGAAGGGGGAAGGGAGGGAGGTCCCAGTCAGGCCCGAGGGAGCAGAGGGCTGAGTCCTAGAGGTAGGGGTGTGTGTGTGTGTGTGTGTGTGTGTGTGTGTGTGTCAGAGAGGGAGGGAGAGAGAAGGCATATATATGTGCATATGCATATCAGAGCTTGTGTGTGTGTGTACATATGTATGTGAGACAGGACGTATGTATGTGTACGTGTGTGTTTAGGAATACGTGCATATGTGAGAGTGTGTGTGTGCCGAGGTGTGAGAGAATGTATGCCTGTGAGAGTGGGTGCACCTGTGTGAGGGAAGTGTGCCTCTGGAAACACATGTGTGACAGTGTGTGTTTTCTCTCCCAGCCTGTGAAGCTGTCCGGACCCCCGGACCTGAGAATCAGAGTTCCTCCCTGACACGCCGGAAGGTTTGCCCAAAAAGGCCCAACGCAGGCCATTGCGACTGTTTCGACAGTGGCATGAAGTTCCTAGTGTGAAGAAGGGTTCCTGGCACATAAGCTCTCGGGAAAGAAGGCTGGAACTACGGATGGTCTCCACCTCAGAGATCCTTCACTCCGATGCGTCAACCCCAAGACCCTGCAGGTCAGTGAGCCCCTCTGAACAAAAGGCAACGTGGGGTGTGTGTGTGTGTGTGTGTGTGTGTGTGTGTGTGTGTGTGTGTGTGTGTATGTGTGTCCGGGGAGGGGCTTTCTTGAGTTCATTTGATCGTCAGCAGGTCTATGGCTATGAGAGAAAGAGCGGCTGCCGACCTGATGGTGCATTTGCTGGGGCAAGGCTGCTGTCTCCTCCCGATTGGATCCGGAGGCACAGCCGCCCCCCTGGTCTGGGCTTCCAGGGGGGCCGGGACTCACCATGGGACTCTCAACTCATGCCGACAGCCACACTTACGGGAGAGCCTCTCATGCCTGGAGCAGGGTGGCCAGCACGTGGCACCCCACAGGCACCGAGTCCAGAATCCAGCCCAGAGCGCCCAACTGTCCTTTCCCCCCCGATCTCCTGGAGTCCAGACACCCAAGACCTGTGCTCTGCTCACCCCTGTGGCGGGGGGAAGTACAGACCTGTGGGCAGTGCTTCTAGAAAGATCTTTAAGGTCATCCCACCTTTTTTCCAGTCACTACACTTCTAAGAAAATAACCGAACTGCACACAAGGGTGCACGAGACATTCCCCAGAGAATGATACCACACCAGGGATGGAAGCAACTCCTGAACAGGGTCCCCACCAGGCCTGATCACCATCTCCCAAAACACAGTGGCTCTCTGAACCACGCCACTACACTGCTGGGCAACCTAGCTGCCCATCCTGTTTTAAAAATGCATGTTTGGTAGAAGTCTTCATAACATGGGAAAATGCTTGCAAGTATGCTGTAAAAGCATGACATGCTTGGATTTCCAGGATTTTAGTGCACAGAAAAGACACTAAGAAGGGGAAAAAAGTAGTCATAAACGAGGTGGAGTGATGTCTCTGGACTTTTCAAGTTTCTGTTGCCAGCCCATATTAATTTGAATTTTTTGGAAAGCGAAATCTGAAAGATCTCCACTTTCCCATTCGTCCGCCACAAAAGTCACCTCCCACGGCGGCCCAGGGCTCCTGGGGCCCACGCCTCTGCCTCCTTCCCGCTTGGGCACAGTCCAGCCCCACGGCCACGCCTCGCCAAGACTGTGTGCCCCTGCGGGGTCCTGTGGTATGATCAAGCCTTGCTTGTCTCCTGGTTCCTCCCCGTGCCCACACGCATGTGCGCGCCCAGAATCCTCTTCCGACAATGTTTCCACTGAGCCCCGTTCTCTGTGTGATCCGTTGTTGACAAACGCCCAACAGAGAGGCAGGGTTGTAACCCGGATGCTTCTTCCACGTGGAAACAAGAGGAGGAGACAAGCAGGAGGGACACAGAGGACATGCCTCAGGAAGAGGCCGGCCTCCACTGGAGGCTGCTGCCCTCATTCCCGGGAAGATCAAGGTCACCTGACCCGGGCTGCCTTGACTGACCCTACCTCAAGAGGCTATATCGTCGCCGTCCGTCCTCCCAGCCGCCCTCCTGTCTCCGAGGAAGGCGCACCCTTTCACTCCATCCAGGTGCACCTTCCACCTAGACCATCAATCCCATCCCTCCCCTTCTATTCCAGGCCTCTGCTAGATCGATCCATCCCCCTCCCTGGCAGCTCGTTCCCTTCTTGAGAGTTCGACTGCGTGGCTGAGACCCCTGCCCTGCGAGGGAGTAGCTGGGCGGCCTTTGAAACGCTCAGCATCCATGTCTGAACACGGGATCATAACCACACCCATGTCATACGGTTATCAGGAGGGCATGGCGCGCCCAATAAGACACTGGTGACAGGGACACCATGTGGCACATGGGAGCCGCAAAGCATGCCCAGCGGGCACATGTCTTGAAGATACCCTTCCCAGCACCCTTCCCCACCATTCCAGGCCCCCAAATCACTCCCTCCCAGCCTCAGAACACCTGCAATTTCAGTCAGACCTCAACCTGCGGCCTGGGGGCGCTCCTCCCCACCAATGGGCTGCTCTCACCAACAGTGCCCATGACACCCCCGGCGTGATCCGTGCATCCCAAAGGTGGTGTTCAGGCTTCCCGTCACCATCTGGCCTGGCCCTGATGACCCCTCTAAGTTCACAGCTCTGGCGCCCTCCAGATCTCGGTCACTCGCACATTGGAAGGTCATTTTTAGCAGGAAGAGGAGAAGGAGACAGAGCGGCGGCTGGAAGGGCTGCAGACAGTGTCTGCCCAGGAGGGCCAAGGAGAAGATGCGAGCAGGGCCGGCCGACAGGGTGGGTTCGAACTTAACGCAGCTGCGCCCGCCTGGCCCGCAGGCCCTCGGGGTGTCCCGGGGAGCCCACCTGGGCCAGAGGGCTGGATCCTGCTGCTTCCTCCTGACTGTCCTCCCCCTCCTCCGCCCTCATCCTCCTCTCTCCTCCCCTCCTCATGCTCCTTCCTATCCTCCTTCCCCTCCTCCTCCTCCTCTTTATCCTCACCTCTTTCCTCCTCCCACGCCTCCTCCTCCCAATTGTCCCCCTCCTCCTGCTCTCCACCCTCCTCCTGTCCTCCTCCTCATCCTCCTCCCTTCCTCCCCTCCTCCTCGCCACCTTCTCCTTCCTCCTCCCCTCCTCCCAGTTGTCTTGCCCCTCCTGCTCTCCATCCTCCACCTGTCCCCCTCCCCATCTTCCGCCCCCTCCTCGTCATTCACCTCCCACCCTCCTCCTCCTCTTCCTCATCTTCCTCCCTTCCTCCCCTCCTCCTCACCATCCTTCTTCTCCCCCCTCCTCCCAACCTTCCTCCCCATCCTCTCCTTCCTCCTCATCCTCCCCATCCTCCTCCTACCTACCCTCCCCCTCTTCCCCAGCCTCCTCTTCCTCCCCCTCCCCGTCCGTTCTCACGAACACACTCAAATGGCTACCACGGCACAGCGGAAAGAATGAAAACAAGACACAGGACTCAGGAGCACTCTGGAGACCCAGCTGTGGTCCAGGTGACGTGTCGTGGGCTCCACGTTGGTAAAATCGGGTGAGGATGCCATCGGAAGGGCAATTATCAGCTTCATCGTCTCCACCCCATCTTGCTCTCAGTTTCCTCACCTACGAGGTGGGACCGATAGCCGAGAGGACTCGGAACTTCCCTGAGAGCAACTCTACCATGACGGGGTGCCTCCGCCCTTTCAGGACTCAGAGGTGACACCGGAAGTGAACCGTCAGCCAGTCCACTGTCCTCACGTGGCCAGGACACCGCTGCTCCTATGGGCAGCCCTGCTGCCGCCAACCAAAGGCTTAAACCTGATGAAAGGACAGGGTGGGGGCATTCTACCCAGCTGGCAGAGTGAGCGGAGACACGGGTCTTAAAAGAAACCAACAGCTTTAGGGATACAAGGGGTCTGTGTCCCCGTCCCTGAGTCGCATCCTCTGTGCCCAATACGTACCTCTCCTCTGCCCCTCCTCCCCCTGGGCCTCCATGTGATTTGACAACTCTGTGCCCCTGTCCCCGCTGCTCGGCTCCCAGTTGTAGGTGGGAACACGCGGTGTTTGCCTTCTCGTCCTGTGTCTTTTCACGTAGGCCGTGGCCTCCACGCCCTTCCGCGTTGCTGCAGAAGCCTGGCTTGTCCTCTGCTTCAAGGCTTAGGAGTGATCCCGGCACATCTTCTTATCTGCTTGTCAGCTCCTGGGCACTTCGCTTGAGTCTGCCTCTCCGCAAGTGTGAGTTGTGTCACAGGGTGCAGGTGACCGACGCAGGTCTCTTCCATCCCTGAGACATGGATGGGAATGCCAACTCCTCCTATCCTGAGCCGCCCTAGGACTGGGCCTGCATCGCCCACCTCCTGAGCTCCAGCTTGCCCACTGCAGAGTCCGGGATGTCCCCACCACCATTGCTGCATGAGCCCCTGCCTGATGACACACACACACACAGGTGCACACAAGTGCACACACACGCTCATGCTGTGGGTCCTGTTTCCTGTGAGACACCCGACCAGTACCCCCTCTTCAGCTAAGACATCCTGGTTTCGTTTAGAGCCATGGGAAGCTCTTTCTGAGCTGCCCCAGCCCTGAGCCCCAGAGGGACGGGATGCAAGGGGCCACTGGCCACCGACGGACCAAGCAGGCCACCACGAGGCCCCTGGCAAAGACTGAAGAAGGCACCAGGGAGAGCGGGCACACCTAACCCCACATCTGGGGGGACCTGGGTAAGCCCCCTGCAGGTGGTGGGAGGGTGTGGCGAGAAGGGAGAGAGCTGTGAGAGGTCCCCAACCTGCACCGCCACTGTGATGGATGCCACTTGGTACCTGGGCTCAGTGCGCCCACAGCCCATGGTACCCTTGCCTGGAACCCCAGGGAAGAAGCCGGCCCCTCACCTGGGCAGCCCTAGCAGCTGGCACAAGTGGGTGTCCATACATGGTGTCTGCTGGTCCAATGCCCAGACTAGTGAGTTGTTCAACCTGTCACACACTGTGGGTCTGCGGGAAGAAGAAGAAGACACCATGGAAGGTAGGAGGGCACAAGACAGGAAATGAGCCTTGCCAGACAGGACAGCAGCATGGGAGGCCAAGCTCTGAGGCCAGAGCCAGAACCCCTGTAGTGCCGACTAGCTGTGTGGCCTTGGGCAATTGTCTTTGCCTCTCTAGTCCTCAGCTTTCTCCTCTGAAAAAGGCAGGAAACAACAGTACTCACTTCAGAGGACTGCTGGGAGGATGAAACTGTAGCCAAGAACCCTGCTTTGAGGTATGTTTCAACCTCCCTTTCTCTAAGCTTTCCCTCTTTCTCCTGCTCTGTTCCTTCTTCCCTTCCCCTGTGATGCATGCTGAAGTATTCTGCTTGCCACTGGAGCAAGAGGGCAGCCTGTTCCTGGCCTCTCCCATGTCTCCCACCATGAGTTTCTCAGTGACCCAGCCTGAGAGTGTGAGGCGGTCTTTGCGGCTTTAGTCCACCCCCTCCTCAGGTCGCCAGCTCTTGACTAAAACCTGCTTTTCCTTCCGGCAACTCTTGCCTCTCGAGCTTGGCTTTTGGGCGGCGAGCGACTGGACGTGGGTCTGGTGATGAAGTGAATGAGCACAGGTGATGTGCTCAGGACCCTGCACATTTTCACCTTCGTCGCCGTCCTCAGCGTTTTGTAGAAGCCCATCCAGTGGCTCAAACCAGCTTTGCAGCTAACCTGAGCCATGTGAACTCCTTTGCAAGAGTCAGCCTGGAGGCTCTGCCTCTCATGGAGGCCGCATGTCTACCACCTGACTCCCACCCAGGCTCCACCCACGGAGGAGAGACCCTAGACCCACCCGGGGACTGTCACCACAGCTGCTTCCAGAAATCCCACACATCTCACAAGAAAGCCCCATGCGCCGAGAAACCGGAGGGAGAAGCACAGAGTCGCCCAAAACCTTCAGTCTGCCAGCGAGTTGGGAAAGATTAGTCGCTTGTTTCTGCGAATATTAAACTTTCCAATTTTCTTACCACGGTGGAGGTTTCATCAGAAAGCTGGAATTGGATGCCCAGATTATTATGAGACAGGCCGTGGCTTAATCTTCCTGAGGTTTTTATATTTGAGAATAAAGAGGCATTTGGCACTTATCTAAAATGACAGCGGCTGAGAAGGAAAGCTCTGGAAGGTCCTCGGCTGTGAACTGCATGCGTGTGCGCTTTGGGGCTCATTGTGGAATCGCAAAGCCAAGACGTCCCAGAGTCCAAGGCGCCTCAGCGGCCCGCCCTCCCAATCCTCTCCTCCGGGGAGACTGAGGCCCAGAGGAGAGATGTGCGTGACCCAGCAGACTCGGTGAGTCGTGCAGGCTGGCCAAGCTTTCTGTGGGGGAGCTGGAAAATCTAACCATGAGGCAGGATGGTCCACCTCCTGTTTAAATGCCCCCCACTGACTCTCCCGCATGGAATGCTCCCAGCCCCTCCTAATCTGACCCTAAGGTCTGTCCGCAGGCCGCCTCCTCCCTGTGACCATGTGGCCAACACACTCCCACCACTGCCCTCAGGAAGTCTCTCCTCTGCCTGCCAGGCTGGCGCAAATCCTGCCTTCTTCAAAGCCACAGGGAAGGCAGCTCCTTCGTTTCCTGTGACCCCCATGGCCACGTGGGCACTGCTGACCTCTGAACCCACAGGGCGAGTTCAGTCTGCAGGCTGAAGCTGGGAGGCCGGAGATGGAGGAGACGGAGCCCTGAGGAGTCCTACCACCCAGAGGCTTCAGGAAAAGACTCTGCACCCGGCCCTACTCCCCATCCCCAGCCTCAGATTCTTCCGCTATAGAAAGGCTTAGCCATCACAGCTGTGTGGAAGTTAAATGAAGTGACACCTGGTGATGGAGCTGGCACTCAGGTAATGGGGACCTAGGCAGGAAAGCACAGGATCCCGTCAGTCAGCCTGTGACGCCCCTTTCTGTCCTGTGGTTGGGCCTCTCTCTGGTTTTGTCATCGCAATTCAAACATGAGGAAATGCGAGTTTGAGCTCCCTGGGAGCAGGAACGTTGTCCCCTGTCTTTCTTTCTTTCTTTCTTTTCCTGTTTTCTTTTGGCAGAGACAAGGTCTCACTCTATTGCCCAGACTTGTCTCAAAATCCTGGACTCCAAAAAAGACTCGTGCCTCAGCCTCCCAAAGTGCTGGGATTACCAGGGTGAGCCACCACGACCATCCCCTTTATTTCCTCAGCTGCCCTGCCTCTTTGCACGATGACTGGCACGTACTAGATACTCAGGAAGTATTTGTTGAACAAGTGAGTTTTAATGAGATAAATGAGCAGTCTGTCTTTCATCCCCTAAGGGCTTAGGTCTGCAGTCATAGCAGCCCGCCTTGCGTTCACATGGGGATTTACATTTTTTAAAGCATTTTCATGAGTAAAAATGTGCTTTCTACTCAGACACTGCTGTGAGGAAGGAGGACCGGTGTTACTCTCTGTCCCGCTTCACAGGTGGGGAAACTGAGGCACAGGAGAGGAGGACCCATGTCACAAATCCAGGCAGGTGCAGACTGCTTCCAGCCTGCTGCATCCAGCAAGCACTGGCAAACAGATGGACGGACCCATTTGGATCCCGATTTCGCCAGCTTGGTGGAGCGTTTGATGACCACGTGAGGAGTTCCCGGCTTCCAGAAGTCATCTCCGAGAACAGTGCCCAGAGAGAGGGAGGCCTGGGCAGCGAGGCTGGGGTATGGGGAGGGAAGTGATTTAGAGAGACTCTCCTTCACCAAGACAAATATGCCCGGAAACGCGTGCCTGGCTGGGGAAGCCAATTGGAAAAGAGTGATGGGGCTGGCTGGCGAGGTTCATCAAAGTCATTTGTTGCAGGTAAGCTCATTTTTCACAGGCCAAGGGGATCCTTACCTGGAGTACACCTTTAAGGAAGAGCCGACAGATTGAACGGTACAATGCTTTATTATATTTCACACCCTGGTGCTTCGATATGATGGCGGGGGAAGGGGGGCGGTGCTCCGGGGGGAGGGCAAGGAGAAAGGCAGGAGAAAGGGATATTGAGACGTCCGGCCTGCTTGTCCTCCCTCCTGAGTGCCCAGGGCAACCTCGCGCGGCAGGAAGCAGCAGGAGGACACAGGCGGCTGTGGTCCAGGATGCCGCTGACCGGGGAGCCAGGCTCTGCCGCAACCTGAGCTCAGCGCATCTTCCCACCCGGTCACCCCGTCCAAGAGGCCTACCCCGTGCCTCCCCATCCCCAGAAGTCTTTCCGCATGGGTCTGAGAACCCTGAGACCTGCGCCCTGGCCCTAGCTCTGGCATGACTGCAGCCAGCTGAGCAGGATGACACATCGCACGTCTGGGCTCCAGGCTCCTTGACTTCCCTGGTGGTCTTGGCCCCCTCCCGGACCCCACGTTTTAGGACTCCAGAGCAGCCCAGAGATCCGCATTTCTCTGGGCACAGCGGGCCCTCCACAGCCCTCCCACCCACCCTCCGGGCCCGACTCTGAAAGTCGGCTGCAGGCATCGTGGGAAAGGCCATCACTGCCTGGGCTCTGAGGAAGGGCAGGTTGTCCCCTTGACAATCACATTCCATAAAAACGCCCATCCCTCTAGGAATGCCTCCCCCTGGGAAAGCTGCTTCTTGAGACCTGTCCAACCTCTACAAAGAGCCATCCGCGCGTGCACGCAGCCTTTGGGGGACACCAGGAGCAGGTCCTGCATCGTCACGTCTCCAACATCTCACCCCCTCTCCCCTCTCACTCAAGACTTCCTGTCACCCTTCGCCCCTGTCCCTCCAGAAGCCCCAAGTGCCTTCCTTTACTCAAGCCCTCCTGCCCCTTGACCTCAGCTGGAGCACGCACCCTCCCACCCTCGTCCCTTTCCTTCCTGCCCTGGGAACGTCCTCCCATGGCGAGAGCTGTGGCAGCATCTTGGGCAAAGGCGGCCTTGAGGACATGAACCGTGAGCTCAAGGTGGTGGACAGGGGTCAGAGGAGCCTGGTCCTTGAAGGCTGGGCGCAGACCCGCCATGCAGCCTGGCTTAGCCCACCTTTGGGCTTCTTCCCCTCGGGGGAGCAGTCGACTTCCCGTGGGCGCCACGGTCCGTGGGTCTTCCGCTGTGCACAGCGGGGCCCAGTTCTGAATGGCCACGACACTCATCTCAGGATCTCTCTGCCAGGTCCACCTCAGGGCGCCATGGGGTTGGCACATGCAGGAAGCATATGAGCATGTGTGGGAGAGGTGGGAGGGTGAGTGGGGCAGCTCATCTCCCTCCCTGGTTCCTCCTCTCTACCCCCCATCCTGTGGCCATGGTGGATGCTGGGCCGGGTACCCACCACTGGCATGTTCACAGCATCCTCTACTGGGAGGCTTGTGCTTGCGAGGCTCTGACCGGGGCCCCCAAGGCCATGGTCACCCAGAGGACATCCTCTGTCTCTGCAGGGCCAGCTGGGCCTGTCCCAGCACCATGGAATGAGCAGGGGGTGGCCGTTCCCTTTGTGATAACCCTTGTATCCATCCATTTTGTATTGCTGTAAAGGAACACCCGAGACTGGTAATTTATAAAGAAAAGAGGGTTACGTGGCTCACAGTTCTGCATGGAGCCAACATCTGGTGAGGCCTCGGGAAGCTTCTACTCATGGCAAAAGGGAAGAGGGAGCAGGCATGTCACGTGGCGAAAGCAGAAGCAGGAGCGAGAGAAGGTCACCAGGCTCCTTAAACACCTGGCTCTCCTGTGAACTAGTAGAACTCACACGTGACCACGAGGATGGCACCGAGCTATTCAGGAGGGATCCGCCCACGACCCAGCACCTCCACCTTCAACACTGGGGGTCCCATTTCAGCACAAGATAGGAGGGGACAGATGTCCAGACGGTCTCATCCCTCACCCCTCCCCTTCCCTCGAAACGCACCTCCGTTGGTGCCACTCGGGACCGTGCTGAGTAACCATAGTGAACTCGAAGCTCCGTTTTCGGCAACATGGCACCGGTTGAGCAATGCCCGGACACAGCAGGACATGTGACAAATTGGATGATAGAAGCAAAGGAGCAAAGAGCCGATGGGGGGAAAATCTGGGGAGAAGCGGCTGCCGGAGCCGTGCGGGGCGTCTGGGGTCCCGGGAGGCCTGAAGACGAGAGCCCTGGGAGTGAGGGCTCCAACTGCAAAGAACTGGCCACTTGCTGCCAGGGAAGTGTGCTGCAGACCAAGGGTGCATGGAGCCGAGCCAACATCGCCCCTGCCCGGGAGGATCTTGAGGCTGGACGACGTCCAGAGCATTTAGGCAAGATCTAGAGAATGACGAGCTTTGCATGGCCCAAACGATCAGCAAGTACAGGGCTCTGTGAGCACCTGGCCTGCGACAGTGGGTGGGCGTGAGTGAGAAGGCTTCTCAGGGAGGGGCCGGCAGGCAAGGACAGTGTGAGGGCAGAAGCGGAGCAAGCAATCCAGCCCCAGGAGCAGTGAGGGCCGTGGCAGGGAGCGCCCTGAGGGGCCGCAGGAGTGTTTGGGACGTGCGCCCCCCCCGCCAGAGAACAGCCCTGCTCTGCCACCCAGGATGGGGTTGTCTCCCACACGCAGCAAGGTGGGATGCAGCCAGTGACTCCAGGCCAGGGGGGCTTCCTGGGACCGAGTCCAGCAGCAGAAACGGCTCTGCTGAAGTCCCAGTGGCTGGTGAAGTCAGCAGACCATGTGCACCAGCACATCTCTGACTGTCCCAGGAAGCCACATCTTTGGTGTCAGCCGGCACCTCACTGCCCCTGGACATTCTGGAAGCACAGGCTGGACAGTACACACTATAGCGATACTGGAGCCCAACCCAGTCCCCCCAGTGCAGAACCCCAGCATGTCAGAACTGGTATGTGTTTTCCTTTAGACGCTGGGTGGCTCTGGGAGCCTTCCACGTGACCGGTTCCTATGTGACAGTGAGAGGAAAGAGACATGCCCAGGCCTCTTCAAGCTCACAGCAGTTACAAGGGCAGGCGGCATGAGCGAACACTCAGAGGGTCACCAAAAGGCAGAGTCAGCGGCAGCTGGAATGGCATGGAGCAGATGAGCAGGGATTCAGGAGTAAGCCATCTGGGAGCCCTTCCTGGAGGAGTAAGTCTTGGGCCTTCAAGTCATGGGAACAGGAGAACTCTGGGATCCTGGGTTGTGTTGGTCCTCTGTCAGCACATTGATGCCACATCACAGGCCTCTCAAAACTCAGGGCTTAAAGCAGGGGTCCTCAAACTACGGCCCACGGGCCACATGCGGCCCGCCGAGGACATTTATCCGGCCCACTGGGTGTTCTTGCCGCTGCTGCCTGTCCTGCCTAGCAGCCGACTTGTCCGGGCCACAGTGTGCATGTGTGGAATGTGTGTCGCACTCTCCGACTCCCCTCCTTCTCTCTGTCTCTCGACTCCTCCTCTCAGTCTCGGGTGTGATCGAATGAGTCTCGAGCTTGCCTGTGCAGAGCCTGCTGCTGCCTGAGGACCGAACAAGTTAGGATTTTTTTTTTTTTAAAGTTAGGAGGTCTATTTTTTTTTAATTTTGCAGTTAGTAGGGCATATTTTTTTTGCGGTTAAGGGGGCTTTTTTTTTTCTGAAGTTAGGAGGTCTATTTTTTTTTGCAGATAAGGGGCGCCTTTTTTTGAAGTTAGGAGAGCCTTTTTTTTCTGAAGTTAGGAGAGCCTTTTTTTTAAGTTGGTTAGTTGGTTGGGGATGGTTTCTAGGGGGGTTGCATCACAGTGATAACACAAATAGCGCTCAGTGCTAATGCAAATGGTTTTTTAAACTATAGTCCGCCCCTCCAACGATCTGAGTGACAGTGAACTGGCCCCCTGTTTTAAAAGTTTGAGGACCCTTGGCTTAAAGCAATGGTGCGACTCTCACTCATGGAGCTGTGGGACATGGCTGTGAGCTGGGCTGGGTTGTTGGCTCCGGGCTGCTGGTTGGGTCCCTGTGCACACTGGTCTCTCAGTGTCCTTGCAGGGCGGGCCAGCAGGGACGTGTTCTTCTCACAGCCACAGCCAAAGCCAAAGCCAAGTGCAAGGGGGCACGTTACCGTCAGACCTGCTAACGTTCTGTCAGCCAGAGCAAGTCGCACCACCGTGTCCCCAGCCAAGGGATGAGAGCAGCCCACTTTGTCCACTGGGAAGCCAAAGCAAGTCACTAGCGAAGCCCAAGGTCACCAGGGCAAGGAAGTGCGCATGCGTATGTAGCGGGCAGGGGCGGGGGTGGTGAGAAAGCCACTGGAGGCAGCGGCTCAGACCTGTCATCCCAGCACTTTGGGAGACCGAGGGGGCAGGCTCACATGAGGCCAGGAGCTTGAGGCCAACCTGGGCAACCCCAGAGAGACCCCATCTCTACAAAAAATAAAGCTAGAAAAGCTATCTGGGTGTGGTGGCTCCCGCCCATAATCCCAGCTACTGGGGAGGTTGAGGCGGGAGGATGACTTGAGCCCAGCAGGTCGAGGCTACAGCGATCTGTGAGCATGCCACAGCACTCCAGCCTGGGCAGCCGAGCAAGACCCTGTGGCTTAAAAACAAGCAAACACAAAGCCCTACGACAAGGTTACAGGAGGAACAGCGCCCACCTGGAAGTCGTGGGTCAGCAGACGGGCTGGTGAGACGGAGTCTGGAGCCCAAGGGGAGCCAGGACATGGGGCCGATCAAGATGGCAGTTGGGCCATCCAGCACGTGGGCCCCAGCTGCCTGGATGGGCGGCACGGCGGGGGATACAGCGGGCGGTATACCAGCAGACACCTTTACTTGGGCCCCATCTCCAAGAGGGTGTCAGAGGCTTCCCAGTCCAGGCTCGCTGCCTGCTCTGAGCAGGGCCCATGTGTTCGGGCGGTGCCCAAGGCACCCCAAAACCCCTGCCTGGCTGGGTCTCCGACCTGGGTGCCTCTGTCTTGACCTCCCAGCGAGTCCCCCAGTTTCTGCTGCTGAGACTGCCTTTCAGCCTGTTTTGCGGGCTCTGGGCAGCAGGACCCGCACAGTCACACATGGAATGAGGGATGGGGTGGGCAGATGGCGCTGAGAGACAGGAACTGGGGAGAGCAGGTCCCGGACCCCCATCAGGACCATCCTGTTCACAGAAGCCCGAAGGCTACTCTGGGACCAAACGTGCCAGGGAGACGGGCAAGCACGCTCCGAGGTGTTTGGAGGCTCAGCCTCAGAATTGCGGGGAAGGCCAGTCCTCAGGAAACAGCGGGGAAAGCGCCTGCAGGGCCCAAAGAGGTGCCGCTGGTTGCTGGCCACATGCGAAATCTCACTAGCCACGCAAGGGCCATCCAGTGTTCGCACCAGCCCCGGCCAGTATCTACCCCGCCTTGCACGTGGAGTTCCTCCTGCTGGGATGAACGCCTTCCTGTGGGCCACCTCCAGAAAGCCTTCCAGGATAGGCACTCCATGACATTGACTGCCTCCCAAACAAATGCCCCTCTAGGGTCCATGCTGCGTCTGTTGTTCACCTCTTGAGCGCCGTGTTCAGCCCTGTCTCTCCTGTGTCAGCCTGTGCGTTAGTGAGAGCAGGGGGCCCTCCTCAGGTGGGTGGCTTCACTGGTCACTGGGACCTGGCCCGGGTCCTGGCACGGCGATTTCAGCCGATGTGGGTTAAGAGGTGACGATACCGTTGGAGGTCAAGGCACCATGAGAAGCCTTCAGGAAGGCAGGAGACTCCACATGAAGCGCGTGGCCTGGCTGGGCCCTGGGAGGCCCGTGTCCGTGACAAGCTCCAGCCCACCCTGGGCCTGCCCTACCCCTCGCCTCCATGCAGGGTCTGGGCAGTGCTGCCATCTTTAAAGGGGCCTCAGGAGCAGGAAGGGCAGTGGGATGTCTGGGAGCCCCTCACCCCAAAAGGCAGCACCCGGAGGCCGTCGTTGCTCCTGACCTGGCCTCTGGGGGGCAGTGGATCTGGGCTAAGGAAGGGCCATGAGGCTGGAGTTCCTAGTCAGCAAGCTGTCGTCTGCTGGCTTTCCAAGGCCAGGTCCAAACGCTGCGCCCTCCAGGAAGCATTCCCTGACTGCCAGGCCCCATGCCAGTGTCCCCAGATCACCACCCAGGCCTGGGCTCTGGGCTGTCGGGGGCTCCAGACCTGATCCGCGCTCTCCCCACACCCGACCAAGAGCTCTGGAACGGCCTCCCCTTGGGCCTCCGCCTGGGGCCTGACCCGGCCCACCAAGGAAGCCATCTCAAGTGACCTGACCCATTGCCTAGAGAGGCTCCCATGCCCTGAATCTGCAGATACATGTCTGCCTGACAAGGATGCCGCAGGGGGCCTCAGCACTGGCCTGGCCTGCGTGGGGGGCCGGGGGGTGGCTCCATCCCCAGGCAGGCAATGACAAATGTCCCTGAGTCAAGAGCCACAGTGGTGTATCACGCTCCACAGTGCGGCACCACGCTGGTGGCCTGGCCGGTTGGATGGTCTCCTTGGCGACATGGCCTTGGCTTAGGGCTGAAGAGGTAGGGGCCAGGGGAGGCCAGGGACACAGGTCTGGGTGGAGAAGGGCTGTACATGGCGCCCGGTGTT
>NW_007232317.1:445202-494470 GCF_000164805.1 Carlito syrichta
GGCCACAGATGGGGCTGCGGCCACACAAATCTTGAGCCACACTCAG
Source organism: Carlito syrichta (assembly GCF_000164805.1). Classification (NCBI taxonomy): domain Eukaryota; kingdom Metazoa; phylum Chordata; class Mammalia; order Primates; family Tarsiidae; genus Carlito; species Carlito syrichta. The sequence goes on from NW_007232317.1 coordinate 445,249, forward strand.
GATTTGTGAGGCCTGAGACATCCAAGTCCGCCCAGGCGCCTTCACTCCCCAGGGGCTGAGTCTCATGGCGGGCTTCTCAGGCCTCCAGGGGACACAGCTATCCTCACCCACAGCTCTGATACACATACAGCCACACACTCATACTTACAACTCATACACACACACACTCCTGTGCACACACTCATACAACTCACACACTGACACACTGACACAAATTATACACACTCACACACACTCACACATTCACACACACACATACACGGGCACCCTCCCAGTAGCCTAGTCAGTCTTTCCAGGGATCCCTATGCAGGATTTCTGACCCTGCTTTAGGGACGGCCTTCCTGGGGTGGGCAGCGGCCCTGGCCATGGCCATCAGAGAACCCAGACCAGGCACAGCCCACCCAGGTCAGAGGCCAAGGCCAAGGAGCCCAGAGTCCTGCCAGGAGTGTGGGTGCAGCCCCAGGCCACCCACCATGGCTGCGATGCAGGCCGCGTGCCCGCCCCTCCCCGCGGTCTCCTGTGGCCCTGCGATGGGAAAACTGAGGCCCCACCAGCTCCTCCCTCGTCTCCCAAATGCTCCCCCTGCACCCACCTCCAGCCCCGCCTCTGCCCCCACCACTTGTACGACCCCACCCCTGGACCGCAGGCCCCCTCTCCTGGTCAGGGTTGGATGGCGGGAATAAGGTGGGGGTGTAAAACCCAGGTCTGGCCAGAGGCCCTCTGAGATTTCCAGCTCAGAACCGAGACCAAGGCCTCTCTCAGAGGCCACGCCCTCAGGGTGTTTCGGGAGGCGTGCAAGGCTGTGCTGGCTGTGTGGAGAAGGAGGCCCCCAGGAACCAGAGCTGACCTGCGGACGCGGCTGGAGTGGGAGCCAGCCCAGGGGTCCTTGGGCCCAGCCCCGCCCAAGGCTACAGGAGCCCCTGAGTTCCCTAGGGTTCTAGCCTAGACCCCAGACACCACTGCACACGTGTCTTCCCGCAAATCAGAACTTAAGGGGCCGCTAGAATTTGTGGCTTGGAGCAGAGTCCCAAGCTGCCCCTTAAGTTCTGACTTGGGGAAATAAGACCACTTTATTTTCCCAAGGCACTGTCACTGGGTTTCTGTTTCATGCCGCCCGGGGCACTCCAGCTACCCTGACCAAGCAATCTACTAGAGTAGGGGTGAGGGTGGGTGGGTGGAAGGGAGAAATCTGCACCCATCCCCCATCCCTCCCTCCAGCCAGCCCGCCTCTGCCCTGCCTGCAAAGATCTGCAACATTGCCGTCAAAACCTGGGGTGTCGAAGCAGGGCAGCCAGGTCACCCTCTGGCTGGGCAGGAAGGTGGCTGACCTCAGGACAAGCAGGGCCAGTGTGAGGAAGCACCACCACATAATACAACATGAGACGTCCAGGTGGGATCGTCCTCTGAAGTCACAGAAGAAAATAACCATGGGATTGACGAATCCAGGACGGAGCCCGGGCTCACTGGACACTCCTGGCCAGCAGGGCTGCAGGGGCCGGTGAGGCTGGCAGGCCTGAGGCCAGGCCAAGGGCATCTGGAGGGCCAGCCCCTCTGCCGGCTGGCTCCCCTGCCTACTCCAGGACAAATGTGCCACCCAGACCAGGCCCTCGGGCCTCACAAGGGTCCTGAGGAAGAGGGAGGCAGGCGGTCTCACCAGACAGGAACTCTCAGGGTGTCACCCTCCATCGCAGGATGGGGCCCATAGCAAGGTCCGCGAGCCCACCCCAGAAGTCACAGTTGGCAGTCCCCAACTCACCCAAGACGGCCTCCTCATCCAAGCCCTCAGCCAAAAAGGAGGAGGCTGCAGGCAGAGAGGCAAAGTGCCTTCAGCTCAGGCACCCTGCACAGGGATGCTGGAACCAGCCAGGGACGTGCGGCTTCCACCTCAGGCATTTGTCACCACAAGACTCTCGCTGTCATTTCTTGCACAATGTGCGAGGCCAAAACGACCTCCCAGAAAGTGCTAGAGGGACGGGCATGCAGCAGGGGCATGTGGAGGGCACTGCAGAGTGACAAGCTCCCCACACCTAGGGGGCGGGCAACGGCAAACAGGGATTCCCTCGAGTGGCAGGGTAAGGACCTGAGGCTGCTTGACTGGGGGTTCCCAGCTCGAGGTCTCCACCTGCTTGCATCGACCCACCACAGCCAGTCCCTGCTTCTCCCCGCTCCAGAACTGCTTTCTTCTTCTCCACCCTGCAGAGCTACCCTCTGCTTCTCCTCCCTCCAGGGCTGCTCTCTGCTTCCCCACCCCCTCCAGGGCTACCATCTGCTTCTCCTCCCTCCAGGTCTACTCTGTGCTTCTCCTCCCTCCAGGTCTACCCTCTGCTTCTCCCCACTCCAGGACTACACTCTGCCTCTCCCCCCTCCAGGTCTACCCTCTGCTTCTCCCCCCTCCAGGGCTACTCTCTGCCTCTCCCCCCTCCAGGACTACTCTCTGCTTCTCCTTCCCTCCAAACCTACCCTCTGCTTCTCCTCCCGCAAGGGCTACTCTCTGCTTCTCCCTCCCTCCAGGGCTACCCTTTGCTTCTCCCTCCAAGGCTACTCTCTGCTTCTCCTCCTCCAGGGCTAGTCTCTACTTCTCCTTCCCTCCAAACCTACCCTCTGCTTCTCCTCCCTCAAGGGCTACCCTCTCCTTCTCCCTCCAGGGCTACCCTCTACTTCTCCTCCCTCCAGGGTTACTCTCTGCTTCTCCCTCCCTCCAAGGCTACCCTCTGCTTCTTCCACCCTTCAGAGCTACCCCGATGTCAGACTCTGCCCCATACTGGGCAACTTCCCCTGGCAGAGGGCCAGGAAGTGGAGATGAGAACTGGTTTTTGCTTTCCTCCACGTATCTGTCTTGCTCTGGCACCTCCCATCACATGAATCGGGAAGACAGGACCAGCTTAGTGCAACCAGGTCAGCAGAGTTACCAAGTGGACTTTTTTTAACTCTCTGAAGAAATACTAGCCTGAGAGTGTTTTGTGTTAAGGGATCTGAAGCTTGGCAAAGGTATAAGGTTCAGAGACCAAAAGCCTCATCTCTCTCTGCGGGCGGAGGGGGCTGCCCCCAAGGTCACATGGAGGCAGGTGGGCAGGAGGGGCCGGCAGCATGCCCACCCCTGGTGAAGCCTTGAGCTGCAGCAGGAGGCAGAGAGCAGGACTCGGCTTGGTGGTCACGGCCAAGGTCACCGGGAAGTGGCTCGGCACCCAAGCCAGCAAACCAGCCACCAAACGCGGGCTGGCTGGAGGACAGAGGCCACAGAAGGCCACGTGCCCCAGCATCCCAGAGGGCAGAGCTGGAGCCTTGAGCCTGGTCTGTACCCCCTGGCACCTGTGTCCAGGTGGTGAGGTTGGAGAGACATCTGGGTGGCTGGGCAGAGAACACGCTGGACCCACAGGGACACGCCTGGGGTCCAGACGGCTCCGACACCCACGGCATGAGATGCAGGCAGGTCACCAGACCTCCCGGGTTCCACGTCCACATCCTCAAAATGGGAGCATCAGGGATGGGACCTCTTCACAGCGGCTGTGAGGTGCGAAGTCAGAGGACTGAAGGAAAGCCCACTCACGGCAGAGGCCTGCCCTGCTCTAAGCCCCTCCTACGACCAGCTCATTCATCCTCACAACAAGACGACAGGTGGGTTCTTCAGGCTGCATGGCATCCATCTGTGGCTGAGCAGGACGTGAACTAGGCCGGGGGCTGCGGCTGACCCACCTGCCTCCCTGCAGGGAGTTCCCGTGGCCCCCTGCCGGGGAATCTTTCTCCTCCAGGTGGCCTGCTGGGAGGTCAGGCGCCCCACCTCTCCTGCCCCGGGCCCCCAGCGGAGCTCCATGTGCGAAGGATACCTCGCCAGCTGCTCAAATCCTCCCGCCCCGGGAGGCAGACAGGCAGGGCACCCACCAGGTGGGACTGAAGCAGGAGGAGGGCCCTGGTCCCAGGTGTGCAGGCGTCAGCCCTTCTGTTGTTGGGTTGCGAGGAGAAGGAGATGGGGAGCCAGGCAGGAGGGGCTGGAGCCGAGGGCAGCATGCAGGTCCAAGCCGCCACACGGAAGGGCTTAGTATGTCACCACCTACAGGACCCTGGGAGGCCGGCTGATTGCTGGCGTGGACTCAAACCCCATGAAGGACAAAGCTGGGCTTCCTGGCCACTGGGTGTCTAGCCCCAGTCTCCTCCACCATCCCTGGCAGCTTCCCTTGGAGAACCTGGCTGACAGGTGTATGGCACTTCTTCCTGGGCTGCTGGCTCTCTGTGGCCATCTCCTTCACAGCACCTCCAAACCCAAGTGGCCTCTGAGCGCAGCCACCCTGGACTCACCCTGGCTCCCGCAGGGGCCTTGGCACAGCTGGGGCGGGGGTCGCCTGGGTGCTTCTGCCAGGAATAGACGAAGACACGACAGACCACGAGACCACAGTGATTACTGCTCATCCCGTTCTGATGAGCTGAAGATACATGGGACGCAGAGGAAGGGTGTCTCCATCTCCACCAGCTCCCGGAGCCTGGCGGTGGCTTGTTCTCGCCTCTCTGGCACAGGAGAAGAGGACGGAGAGGCTCGCTGCTGTGACTTCAGGGTGTCCTGGCCTGCGGTGGGTGTTGGCTTGAGGCAGGCACACCCTGCCCTGACCCCATGGTGGGTGAGAACCTCAGCCTCCACTCACCACCTAGGCCTGAGATCTTTCAGCAGGACCCCTCTGATAACCGAAGGCTAAGATGTGGGCAGTACGTCCCCTGGGCCGCTGGACTCCCCCCAGCTCCCCCAGACTTAGCCCAGCCTCCCCCCAGACTCCCCCAAACTCCCCTGGACTCCCCCTGCCTCACTGGATCCCAAACCCCCGGGGCCCTGCCCTGCTCCTGCCTGTGCTGGCAGACAACTCTCCGGGGCTGACACAGATGACCACGGGGGGCGTGATCCCACATGGTCGACTTCAAGCTGCTCTCACTGAAGCAACAGCTCACACAACCCCTCAGGTCAGCTGTCAGATCTCATGAGCTGGCACACTCCCTTGCTGACCTCTCAGATACCAGTGGCCTAGGTGGTGAGCAGAGTTCGGGCAGGATGCGCCCGCCTCAAGCCAACACCCTCCCCGGGCCAAGACATCCTGAAATCACAGCAGCAAGCCTCTCTGTCCCCTCCTCCTGTACTAGAGAGGTGAAAACAAGCCACCACCAGGCTCCCAGCACTGATGGAGACGCAGACGCCCTTCCTCTGTGCCCCACGCACCTTCACCTCATCAGAACCAGATGTGCAACAACCACTGTGGTCTAGTGATCTGTCGTGTCTCCGTCCATTCCTGGCAGAAGCACCCAGGCAACACCCCCGGCTGTGCCAAGGCCCCTGTGGGAGCCAGCGACCTCACACGGGGGCGTAGCTCCCTCTCCCTGGAGGGGGGCTCCCTCCCCCAGCCCACCAGCAGGCAGCAGGCGCCCACAGACACGTGGGGAGGCCGTCACAGCCACCGTGCTTGCCCAGCGGCGGGTGAAGGCTGAGTGGACTCATTTTGCACCCAATTACTTGGCAGTAAATCTGCTGGATGGGCCTGTCCTGCCGTATTGATCCAGCCTCTCACCTTGAGCTTGTTTATTGACACATCAAATGCAGGAGTCTGGCCCGCTCCATCGACCACTTCCCAATTAGGGCGTTTATAGGATGTCACCAAGGCTCCCGTCATGTTCCGACCAGAGCCATTTGTCCCCCAGCTGCCGCCGCCCACCCGCCTGTGACCACGCTGCCATCTCGTGCTGACCTTTCTGGAGACCCATGGCAGCCCATAAAATACGTCATCCACAATGTGTCGTTGTGCCCTGCGCTGGGCCTCTGCATGAAAGGTGCTCCGTTCAATAAAAATGCCCACATAGAGGCTCAAGTGGCATCTCTGCTGGAGGGGTGGGCATTGGAAACCGTTACTTCCTCCTCCGTCATCAGGGCGGCTCTGGGCAGCAACACAGAGCAAACACCAGGAGCAGGGAGCTGAAATGTCAGCACAAGTGTCAAAGACGCACCAGAGGTCAAAAACACACTTGCTCTTGAGGACTTGACCGTGAACTCACTGCCTGGGCCGGAGGGTTTTCCCTGCGCTTTCTTCTAAGATTCTTCTGGGTTGAGGTCTTATGTGGAAGTCTGTCCACCTTGGGTGAATTTTTGTATATGGCAACAGGTAGGGGGGTGGGGTCCAGTTTTATTTTCCTGCGTGTGGTCAGCCACTTTTCCCAGCACTGTTTGCCAGGTGGGGTGTCCTTTCCCCAGCATGCGTCAAAGATGAGTTGGTCGTAGGTCAGTAGTTCTACCTCTGGTCTCTAGCACACTCTCGAGTCTGAGTGCCTGTTTGAGTAGCAGTGCCATGCCGTTCTAGTGGCTTCTGGCAGCTGGAGACCATCATGGTAGGCGAATTACCACGGAAGCAGAAAACTGAATACCACCTGTTCTCACTCACAAGTGGGCACTAGACATGGGACACACTCGGGCACAGGACGGCCACAACAGAATCCGGATACAGCTAAGGAGGGGATGCAAAAGCCGCCCATGGGCACCATGCCCACCACTGGGAGGCCCATCAGAAGCCCAAACCCTCTTCCTCCAATGTGCCCATGTGGCAGATTTTTAACAGGTAAAAACACAAGCACCAGGGAGTGCAGGGATGCCTTCACACCCCACAGCCTCTCGGTGATGGTGCCTCCATGGGTTCCTGATAGTCGGTCGTCTCTTTCCACACCCGTGAGTGTGCAGGGTAGCCCCGGTGGGATGAGGGTGATGTGGAAAGGCCGAGGGCACAGGACGTGTGCTCTGGGGACCGGACTTGGGCAGAGGCCTGGCCCGACCCACAGGGAGGCAGCACCATTGCCCCTCTAGGGTCGTGCGTACGAATGGGGAGGCCGGGTGGAGCTCAGGGCTTCTCGCTCCTGAGCCCCCGCTCTGGGAGGATGACCACAAGGCTGGCTTTTTCTTTTTCTGACCATCATTCCCCCAGGACTATTTTGCCTGGCTCAGGGAAGGCTCCCTCAGAAATGCGGGTAGGGCATTGACTGAGAAGATTCGACTTAATGCAGAACAGCGCCCATCAAGCAAAAACGTCATGTGTGTGTTCTTTCCATCAGTGTTAGACGCCTGTGTGGGATTTGGGGTCATTGACGCGAGACAGGTAAGAAGCACGGCAGTCTGAGCACCCACGGGGCGGGGCCAGGACTGAGCCGAGGTCCCTGCATGCCAGCTTGCACCCTGAGCGATGGGTGCCTGGGGTGTCAAGCAGACAGCCGATGGCCCCATGGGTGTCGTGTGAGACAGTCTCCCACCGATGTGAGTTGAGGCAGACGGAAGGAGAGTCCGTGAAGCCCCACTGCTAGGAGAGTCAGAGGCTCCCGACCAGGGATCCTGCCAACCACAGGGTCCCCAGCTGCCCCGATGGCAGAGGCGACCACAGCCAGCAGCCCACAGCCCGCCACAGCTTGGACGGGAAGTCTGGGCATGAAGGGAACAGGAGAACCGACTCCATCCCAAGCATTTGCCGTGGCCGTCCCAGGGTGGGTCCCAGCCCTCCCACTGGTTCCCTTTGCCCTCTCAGGAAGCCCCGTCTCAGGTCAGAATGGAGTCAAGACAGCCCTCACGCTCCATGCTGCGTCTTGAGAAGCAGGTGCCCCTCCTGCTCTGAAAGGTCCACGGCCATGTCGTCGTCAACAGAGGGTCTCAGATAAGTCACTCTGTATGGAGGTCCATCCTCTGTCTTGCTTTCATCTGTGTCTGAGCTGGCCTGGCCCTCCTGGGCATGGAGGATGGGGGAGCTGGGTTTCCAGGGGCCCCAGGCCACCAGGAATATGGGGGGAGACAATATTCACACAGAAGGCCCCCCTTGGCGTGAGACGTTTCTATTCAGCACAGTCTATTTCTTTTTCCTTTCGGCACGGCTGTTAAAGAGGAGCATGAAAAATGTGTGGGTACGTGCCCACAGGTGGCTTCGAGGGCAAAGGGTGCCAGTGGGAGGGCTGGGACCCACCCTGGGACGGCTACGGCAAACGCTTGGGACGGAGTTGGTTCTCCTGTTCGCTTCATGGCCAGACTTCCCGTCCAGGCACTGAGTCATTGTGTGACCATGGGCTGTCACACCTCCTCTCTGGACTTCCATTTTGTCGTGTTTCACATCGAAGAGTTGAAACAGTCCTGAGATAATTGGTTACACGCAGGCAAGAAAATAAAATTTAAAGAAAATAAAATTTATAAAAATAAATTCCATGTGGGTTAAAGAACTAAGCATAAACTAGCAAAACTCTAAAATAAAAAAAGAGCTATAGACGTCTGTCTGTATAGCACCCTGTTAGGAAGGGTTTTCTTTTTTTTTTTTTTTTTAAGTTGGAGTCTCACTCTTGTCACCCAGACTGGAGTGCAAGGGCACGCTCATGGCTACCCCAGCATCAACCTGCTGGGCTCTGGCAATCCTTCCACCTCAGTCTTCCAAGTATCCGGACTACAGGTACACGCTACCACGGCCGGTAAATTTTTTTTATTTATTGTAGTGACGAGGTCTTGCCAAGCTGCCCAGACTGGTATCGAACCCGCAGGCTCAGGCCATCCACTCACCTCGGCCTCCCAAAGTGCTGGGATGACAGGCTGAGCCACCGAGCAAAATGTGAAAAGCAAAAATCATAAAGGAAGTACCTGACAAATTGGACCACTTTAAACCAAACGCACACACACCCTAATCAAAGTGCAAAATGAAGCCACAACCTGGAAGAAGACATCTGCCACCCTCATCGTGAAAAATGGAGGCATCGCCAAAGCGTGTAAGAACTTGCATAAATCAATTAGACACAGACAGACAAGCCAGAGGGAGGACGGTCCCCATCTACAAAAAGTAGTTCACCGAAGAAGAGCTGGACAGACGAACTTGGGAGGTGTCCAGCCTCACTGGTAAGCAGGGAAATCTCAACCGGAAATGGTAATGAGAGCTCAGGCCGCACCCATCAAAGTAGAGGAAACTGAAAAGCCTCGTCATACCTGGTTTTTTCAAAACCACCATGCCCTGGGGACTCGCACGTTCCAGATGGGAATGTAAGTGGGCACAGCCACTTGGCAACAACTCGTGAAGCCGAAGCCGGTCACACCCCCTGACCCAGCAACTCCTCACTGGCTACAATACAGAGCCATCCAAACAAGCATGTTCTCTGCAGCTTTATTGGCAATAATCATACACTGATAACACTTAAATGGCCATCCCTACTGGGCTGGAAACACACAGTACGGCAATGTAGTTTAGTGTAGCCGAGGATACGACAGTGAATGCTACCATAGTGTAATCTAGCAGCATAATCCTACAAGGAAATCCCGTGCAGCAGCTAAAGCGAGCTCACCAGACCTACATGCAAGACCAAGGCCGAATCTTGAAAACATAACAGTGAGGAAAAAGCAGACAGTTGCAGAATTATCCTCACTGGATGTTGGCATGGAGGTCACGAGCACCAAGCAACCCTATATTGTGATGGATGAGGATTTGCCAACATGACAAAGGATAAAAACTGAGCAGAATAGGTGCTCTCAGGTTCAGAACCGGAGTTACCTCTGGGAGGGTGAGCGTGGCTGCAGTGTGGGAGAAGGGGGAGCGAAGGAGGCCTCGGTTACATGGTAACATTTCATTTAGTAAAACAGGTAATAAATAAAACGCATGTCACACCTCAGCAGTGGACATGAGAGTGTGTGCTACATTATTCCCCGTTCTTTCATTATTTCATGTAAAATGTTGCTTTTTTTTTTTTTGAGTTCGAGTCTCACTGTGTTTCCCAGGCTGGAGTGCAGTGGCACGCTCATGGCCACCCCAGCATCAACCTGCTGGGCTCTGGTACTCCTTCCGCCTCAGGCTTCCAAGTAGCCAGAACCACAGGCACATGCTACCATGCCCAGCTAATTTTTTTGATTTATTGTAGAGAGGAGGTCTCACCAATTTACCCAGGCTGTTCTCAAACCCGTAGGCTCAGGCAATCCCCTTACCTCGCCCTCCCAAAGTGCTAGGACTTCAGGTTTGAGCCACCTCGCCCCGTCTACATTATTCTTAAAAGTAAGAAGAATACAGATCAAAATGTTCATCATCATTGTCTCTGGAAGAGGTTGGATCATGAGAGTTTGAAATATTTATTTATATTTGCCTATGTTTTCTCTAATGTGTGCTATCACTCTTGAAGATAGATATGACAAAAGTCACTTATAAAAATAAAACAGCAGGCCAGGCTCAGTGGCTCAGCCTGTACTCCCAGCACTTTGGGAGGCCAAGGCGAGTAGATTGCCTGAGTCTGCAGGTTCGAGACCTGCCCGAGCACCTTGGCGAGACCTCATCTCTACAATAAATAAAAAATTAACCAGCATGGTAGCGCACACCTGTGATTCTGGCTACTTGGAAGGCTGAGGCAGAGGGATCGGCAGAGCCCAGCAGGTCGATGCTGGGGTGGCCATGCGTGTGCCACTGTATTCTAGCCTGGGCAACAGAGTGAGACTCCAACTCAAAAAAGAGAGAGAGAGAAACAGCATGGGAGTGTTTGGAAGGGATTGTGTTAAAGGTCCCCTCTGACTTGAATTCCATGACTGGGACTTACTAGGGGACACATATGGGCTCCGCCTTTGGTCCACCCTTGTTCTAGGTCCATGTGAGAAACTAGCAGGACACCACCAGCCCACACCTAGACAAATCCAATGGGTTTTAGCGTCTGCTTAGGAGTTCAGAGCCTAGGACAGCAGGGCCCCCCAAATGTCCCAAGGCCTTGGGCCATCGGGGGCTGAATGCCCAAAGGTCACAATGAGCCTGGGCCCCGGATCAAGCTGCAATTCTGGTTCTCTCCCCTGCGAGCACCCACTCATAGCAGGATCTTGAGGAGGGCACTCCCAACTCTTCATGCCTGGATTTATATCTGGGTCGACAAAGAAGAGCAGGAATCCCCTGCAGAGTCATTGGAAAACGAAGTCATATCAGGCTCTGTGAATGTGTCCAGCCTAGGACCTGTGGCGGTCGGGGGCAGGGCATAGCCCAAGTTGTGACTGAGCTGGAGGACAGGGGCTAGAGGCTGGGGATGTGCTCTGGGCCAGGCTGGCGGGGAAGCTGGGTGGAGAGTCAGTCAGGAGGGTAGAGGGCCGGCATCAAGGCTACACTGCAGGGCAAACTGCTGGGCTCCAGAGGGAGTGAGTGAACTCTGCCCTCAGAAGCAGGGTCCGCTCAGACCTGGAGGGCCAGAGGGGGTGCAGAGTCATTCGTTATTTCCCTAAGAATGGGGGCTCCTTACACAAGATGCCTCAAGCCAGTTCATAAGCACTTACCCCTTAGGGAAAAACTGGGGTCTGGGAAATTGCAGATGGGGAGGACAGGCAGTGTCCCGGGTGTGGCCTTAAGGGAGTCACTGCACTTCTCTGAGATGCTGTTGTCTCATTCACGAAATGAGGAACTTGATATTCTAGAAAGATACTTGCAGGCACCCGCCTTGTGGCTTTGGAGAAACCTCTCACCTTCCTTCTCTTCTGCGAAATACTGGACATGAATGCATTGTTCTCTGGGGGCCTCTCAAATCTCAGGAAACATCACACGCACACACATGCCCACGCGCCTGGGTGGTTGGGCCCAAGTTTCACCCAGAGCAGGGTTTAGAGCCAATGGAACCCCATGGCATGTTAAAATCACGCATCCAAGATTTAAAGATGAAGAAAAGTAGCCACGTGCGTCCAAGCACTTGGTCAGAGCGGCTGACCCCATGGTGTGACGAGGAGCACCGAGTGGCCTCCTGGCTCTTCCCTGGAAAGCCTGGCTCACCCCAGCCCTGTGAACCACTGTCAGCTCGTTCCCCATCAGGCCTCCAACACATCCCAGGCATCCAGGTCACCTCTGGAAATGCCATATCCAAAGCAAGGCTCACCCCGGGGACACCACCTTATGAACTGGCCCTCAGTTTCATGACCGGCTATAGGCAAAATTCTAGGAGAACCACTTGCAGACCAGGAAGAATTTAGGGGGAACGTGAAAAAGAATGGACTGCCTCTTCACACAGGGGCGGGAGGGGCCCTTCTGGGTCGTCATGTGGCTGAGACCCATGGCTTTCTGGTCACCCCTGGTATAGAGCCCCTCTCGAGTACTCAGCTTCACGGAGGAATCACTGTCCCCCTTACACAGGGATGGCCCAGAGGGCTCAGGGCACGCATGTAGGCTGGCCTGAGACTGAGGCCTCGAGATAGGAGACCTTCTGTCAGAGTCACATCAGGGGGCAGCAGCTGCCCTATCGAAGGCTACCCAGGGCAGGCCCCATTTCTGCCATGTGACCTCACAGCACCCTACGAGGCAGAGACTGTTAGTATTCCACAGATGGAGAAACGGAGGCACAGAGAGGGGGAGTTTCCCAGCTCCAAGGCAGCATGGCTGTGACACCTGGTCTTGGCCTCTTGGCCCCAGGCTCCTTCTTCCAAGGCAGCTCCCTGGTCCTGAATCTGGCCTCGCCTCTACCACCAACACCTAGGGCTCTAAGAGACTCCTCCCTCCCCTTCCACTGAAAGAGAGAAACCGGGCAGAAAAGGTCTCAGAGGAAGTGACGGATGGAGCCTGACCCCTGGGGTGGGCCAGAGGCCACCCCCCACCGCCCGCCTTCTCATGCTGCCCTGACAGGCAGGACTCAGAGTCCAGGGATGGACACCGGGCCCAGGCTGCATCTCAGGGGACCACCCCACATACTGGGGTAACAGGGCAGAGACCGGCCTGCCCGCCCACTCCCGCCTCCGGTCACGGCCCTGACCCCTGTCGACCCCTGGCTGGCCACACCACCCTTCAGCCTGACAACACATGCTCCAGGGAGCTGGTGACAGGCACCAGCGGGCGGTGTGATGGACACGTGGTGGGGCAGAGTGCAGCTTCTCCTGCCATGGTCTCGGCATCTGGAGGTGGCCGTGGTAGGATGGCCTTGCCCAGGCATGGGCACACACACGCATACACACCTCTGCTTTCGCTCACACACGTGCACGTGCGCACTCGCTCACACACACACGGCAGCCCGGATGCCTGAGCAGGACCCAGGGAGATGAGGGGAGTCTCAGTTTGCGGGGAAGAGGCCGGCCCTGTGCCAGCAGGTGCCCTCCATGGGGACAGCGCCCGACAGTGTTCAAGAAGGCTCATCCATGTCCACGGGATCGGCAGAGACGCAGGGTCAAACAGGAACCAGTGGTCCCCTTTAGGCTGGGGCTGGTGCACACCGCGAGCCTCTCCGGGCCTCAGCCTCCCCGTCTGCACACCAGGGCTCATGGCAGTCCCCCGTGGAGAGAGGCCCAGCTCTGCCAACCTATGCCCCTGCGGACCGCAGCAGCTTTCCGCTGGCCCCGGCTCTAAGGTGGCTGCTTTCCATGGCAGACGCCCTTCTGTGCAACCCGGTGGACTCCAGAGCAGGGTGGCTCTAGCCTGGAAGACAAGCACTGACACACTCAGCGCACCCGCCCACACCACACAGGTGTGGCCACCTTGGGCCCAACCTGTCTTGACAGCGGGTATCCAGCCGGTCGAGGGCAGAGGCTGCAGTCAACTCCGGGTCTTCTGGGGTGAGGCTGAGAGGAAGAAAAGCAGCTGCAGAACTGCCCAGAGACAAATCCTCTGTCCTGGCAGGACCGCCCATGAGGGTATTGAGTGTGCAGAGGTCAGCGTGGCACGGTCAGCGTGTCACTCAGCCCCGCGTTCACTCAGCAGGTCCAGCCCCCGGACACGAGCCACCCACCTGGCTTCTGGATGGGTCGCCCAGGATAAGCAGGAAACAGAGGACACCTCTTCCGGCAGGCCCAAGACACACAGAGGAGGAGAGAGCCCCTGAGACCTGCCACTGTGCCCGAGGTTCCACCGCCAGGAAGGACGTCTACGGCCGGCCCTCTGTGTCTGCGTCCACCTGCGTACACAGGACAGAGAGACCGGTCCCTGGGTGGAATCGAGCTTTTTTTCTCTGGCCATCGATACTGACAGTGTCTCGGAACGTCATAAAAGGAGGGGACTTTGGAGGCCTTCTAGCCTTCCTGTCTTCAAACAAAGCCTCGGTCAATACACAAGATGCACAAAAGTGGAACAGACACGGCAGGGTTGATGCGGCGACGGGGGAGGCCAGCCCAGCCTCCGGGCCCATCACCCAGGGCAATGCCTATACCATGTGACCAAATTCCTACCCTGAAGGATGTCTGCTTGTCTCTAAGAAACAGACACGTGAACAGACGTTCCCCTCTTGGCCAAACCAGCCAAACCGGTGAGATTCCAGATGGCAGCCCACTGGCTTCCGCAGACCCTCTAACAGCATTGCAACAGGTGGTGTCCATCCTAAGTGACACCCCCCTCAGCAGCCAGGACAGGAAACATGGGACTGGAGAAGGAGAGAAAAGGGCATAGCCCAAATTCCGGAAACCTCCACCCATTCCCAGGAAAACCTGGATTCTCCCCCTTGCTTTTAATCCCGCCCCTCATGAAGAAAACCCTGTATTTTAACCCCTCATCTCCCACCGGGAAAAGTTGATTTGTGAACTGTGTTGCCGATTCTCCATTGTATGGTCATAGAATCCAAGCCTGCTCCTGTGACCCCCACTTTCGGTTTCATGTGTTGACTTCGGGACGCGGGCCAGGAAAGAACCCCATTTGGGGAGCAAGCCGACTTTGCCAGTAACAGATCCCATGATGGCCCCTGACCCCCTGGGAGAGTGTAGAAAGCACTTCTCAACTGTGTCGCTGGAATTAGGCTCAACTGCAAACCACAGTCCCAAATAGGGCGGTACAGACAGGGTCGGAGTGGCCCCCTCTCCCAGAAAGCCAGGCCTGGGCAGCACCAAGCCAGGGTGGGGTCCACAGCCACCTGTTTGCAGACCCCCCCCCCCGACCTCTGCTCCACATCCTCATGGTCCCAGGTGGGTGCATCTGGTTCTAGGCAGCTGGGGCGGGGGTGGAAGAGACAGAGAAGAAAGGCCCCTGGTCCCTCCATTTCTGACCCCGTTGGCCACAGTGCAGTCACATGACCACAGACGGCTGCACAGGCTGCTAGGAAACGCAGTCTTACTCCAAGGGGCTGGGGATCCCCCTCCGTGGCAGCAGAGAAAGGGAAGAGCAGCCATCGGGCGAGCTGTTGGGGTCGCCGCCCTACTAGTTCCAGTGATGAAATGAGGCACCAGGATGGTGACAGGACCACTGGCTCAGGTCCAAATGCCCAAAAGACTGTCCCCAACAGCCCCACAGGCCTGAGGAGACAAAAGTGAGCAGACACACCCGCCCTCCCAAGGCCTGCAACGCCTACAACGTGACAGAGGATGGGACAAAGCCAAGTATGAAACAGAGCAGAACTGGAACACAAGCCCCCAGTATGCTGGTCCAAGAAGGGAGACTGTGTTGGTGACACGGGGTCTGCTGAGTGGACGAGAATGAGGCATGCTGAGCCAGGTGGAGGGAACAGCTCGCACAAAGGCCCAGAGGCAGGAGAATGTGCCATTTTAGGGAGCTAAACAGAGGTGCAGGCCGGGCATGGCGGCTCATGCCTGTAATCCCAGTTCTTTGGGAGGCTGAGGCAGGAGGATTGCTTGAGCTCAGGAGTTCAAGACCAGCCTGAGCAGCATAGCAAGACAAAGTTTCCATTAAAAATTTTTTTTTTAATTTTTTTTTTTTTTTTGAGTTGGAGTCCTCACTCTGTCACCCAGACTGGAGTGCAATGGCCGCTCCCGGCCACCACAGCCTCGCCCTGCTGGGCTCCAGTGATCCTTCCGCCTCAGCCTTCCAAGTAGCTGGAACTACAGGCATGCACTACCACACCCGGCTAATTTTTGATTTATTGTAGAGATGAGGTCTCACCAAGTTGCCCAGGCAGGTCTTAAACCCGCAGACTCAGGAAAAAATTATTTTTTAAATTGAGGCAGGCATGGTGGCACACACCTGTAGCCCCAGTTTCTCAGGAGGTGGAGGCAGAAGGATCGCCTGAGTCCTGGAGGTAGAGGCAGGGGTGAGCTGTGATCGTGCCACAGCACTTTAGCCTGGGTGACAGAGTGAGGCCCTGACTCAAGAAAAATAAGAGAGGTGCAGTCTTGCCAGACACAAGGGACAAAGGGGCGCGATGGTGAACTTCACGTGTCTTCAGATGAGAGGCATGCTGAGCGTGCTGAGCTTCGGGAGAAGCGTAGTGCCCCAAACCTTGACCATACGCCCACAGCCCTTGGCTCTGTCAGTCAGGAGACCCCCGACGGGCACGGGAGGGGCCGCGCAACGTGAGGCTGGCCGGAGTGGCAGGAACCAGCCCATACCAGACAATGAGCCGTTGGAAGCGCTTCCACTTTTGTTCTTAGCATGAGCCCAGGAGTTTGAGGAGACTTCTGAGCAAGAGAGGGGTCCCGCTTGCGTTTGTGTCACATCTTCAGGGCGTGGTGGGGTGGCTCCGGCCAACACGTACTATGGGCCTGCTGTGCGTGACACCCTGTTCAAGAAGCTTTGGGTGAGGGGGCCAAGGCCAGTGGCAGGAGCAGAACAAGGTAACTGGGCCCATTGGTGCTGAAAAGGGAGACAAAGGGAGGAGCCCAGGGTTCAGCCTGAGCAGCTCTCTCAGGACAGGGCCGGGCTCTCAGACCCATCCCGTGGCCCGGCACTGCCCGGGCCTGGTACTGGTCGCATACTCTAGGTAGGCCTTAGAATGAAGCAATAAAGAGGCGTAGCCCCCAACAAAGCTGGGAGTGGGCCCAGCATCTCACTGTAAGCAAGAGGGTCTTCATTCTGTTCAAGTACTCGACTAAGTGGATGGCTGATGGTGCACAGATGTGGGATGCAGCCACACCACCTGCACGGAAGTCCCAGGACGCCCTCCCCTCTGATGGAAGCACTCCCAGTGGTGCAGGGGTAGACGGTGACTCCCAGATCTCAGGGAGTCAGCCTGGGCAGTGTAATGAGACCTCATCTCTACAAAAAAATTAGCCGGACGTTGTGGCATGGGCCTGCCATCCAGCTACTCGGGAGGCTGAGGCTGGAGGCTCACTTGAGCCCAGGAACTCGAGGCGGCAGTGAGCCGTGATCGCGCCACACATCCTGACTCCACTGAGGGTATGTAAAGTCCCACTGTTTGGAACTTAGCCTCCCTAAGCCTTGTGTCCCATCAAAGCAAAACCCCACGGGTGAGGGTCCCCCTGGATGCCAGGGGTTTACACCATCATTTACACCGAAAGGCTGAGGGCGGCTCTCAGAGCCAGAGGGATGAGGAGAAGAAGGTGGGTGTGGGACATGCAGAGGCAGAAACAGAGTGGAGGAAGAGAGGCTGAGAGGCCCCAAGGCCGACCCGCGGCCGTTTTGCAGAAGGTTAACTCTTTGGGGTGGGGGTGGGGAGGAGGGCTGCAAGGGGGAGGCTGGGCCCCACCAGCACCTTTGCTCTCCCTTGAGGGAGCCCCAAGCACTGAGCCTGGGAAGATTATTCCAGTGCCGCGCCTGGGGGAGGGCTCTTGCTGTCAGCCCGCGGCGACCTGCTCATCCCGCGCTTCAACATATTTCTGCCCAGGAGAGGCAGGTGACAGACTCGGAAAGACCCCGCGCAAGCAGTAGCTGACACTGCAAGTCAGCAGAGCCTGTCAGCAGGCGCCACCATCCCTCACCCCCGCTCTCATTTTTATAGGAAGGGCTCAGAACAGAGAAGAGAAATTTCCAAAGCCACACGAAAAATCAATACCGTGAGACAGAGCCTGGCATTAATACAAAAACCAGTGAGGGCGTCCCCGTCTGGCAGTCCCGCAGGGCCATCCGTCAAGCTGGGTGCTGGGTTGCCTCTGCTGGGAGCGTGCGGGATCCTCTTAGCTAAAATGCCCGCGTAGAGCAGGACTGAGGCAGACGGAGTCTGGCGGCCAGGAGGAAGACGCGGCCCCACCCCCAGGGAGCTCCTCCAGGGATCCCACCTCCATCTCCAGGTCAAGTCCAGAAAAGCAGGAAGACAATAAGGACAGAAAAGGAAAGGTGGGCAGGAAGACGGGCTGGCATGAGGAGCCAACGTAGGACACGCGTTTTAGATGTGAGGACGCACCCCTGCGGTTTAAGCTCAAATGGACGCCCATATCCACAGGCCTGGCTCTTCCGAGTCTGGAAAGCACCACACTCAGGCAGTTCTAACTGGGCGTGCCCACAGGGCCCTGGGGGCCGGAGCAGGTGCCTGAGGCCAAGCCCAGGACGTCTCAAGGCCTGGCCCACCTGACCCCACAACCCTCAGCCTGGGAACTTAGCCGCACTGGGCCCTGAGGATGCACGAGGCCTCAGACACGGGCATGGAGGCGGAAGGGGGTGCTCCCTCCGTCTCGTCTCAGCTGCCGCCTCCTCGGCCTCCCAGGCTGCAGCAGGGCTCTGTCCCATTCCTCGTCCCCCGCCGCGCCTTCCCCTCACTCTGGGGGTGACCAACCATGCATTGGTGGGTATTGCCATTGCCTTCTCTTCCCGTAGACAGGAGCTCACAGGCCTGTCCCTGCGCCAACTCAGAGGGAGACACTCTCTGCAGGCAGAAGTCTCGGTGGCACTCACCAGCCCCACCTGGACCGGCATCACCCTCTTGATCATGCACTTGAAACCCGCTGACTCTTCCAGGAAACCCACGGGCACCTGGGTCTGTGCCCGCCTTTCTCTTCCCTAGTCTCTGGAGCCAGCAGTCGGAGTTCTGCAGGGACAGTCTAGGAACCTCAGACCTCGAGCTGGGACAGACTTTTGGAGCATCCTGGACTCGGGGAGCTTGAAAGACAACGCCACCCCAAACAGTTGGATGTACTGCTGGGAGCCCAGGGGTCTGCATTGTTCAACCCGACAGAGGGGGCAGCATACGTGCAGCCACGGTTGACAGCACATCTGGCCCACCCTTTCTAGAACCCTGCATGCAGCTGGGCAGGCTGTGCCCCACGACTCCAAGGCAGTCCCTGCCACGTGTGCAAGAAGGAGCTGGTAGGGCACTGCCCACTGCAGACACCCCTGGTGCTGAGGCCAGGAGATGGAAATGCAGGCGAGGCGTCTTGGCCGAGGTCATACAGCAGGTCAGTATCAGGCATTACCAGAGCCTGCGCCCTAGCTCCTCACAAGGCAACTGCCGCCTCCACCCCAATTGTGTAGACATTGTCCAGCTTGTGAAAATACAGAGTCTCAGGCCCCACAACTGATCTCCTGAGTCAGAATCTGCATTTCACCAAGGGCTCCAGACACTCGATGGGCCCAGAGAAGTCAGGGGAACACAACCTGTCATAAGGTCAGGGAGCACGCCCCGTCATAAAGTTGGGGAGCACAGCCCATCATAAGCTCAGGAAGCACAGTCCATCATAAGGTTGGGGAGCATGGCCTGTCTCGCTGCTCCCACAGGAAACCTTCCTGGAGCCCAGACTGTACACCACACGTGCTGCTTGTTTTGAGATGTCTCTGCACATAGTAGGCAATCAATACTTATCTGCTGATTGATTGATTGAAAATCTGTGGTTTGCATTAGCTACAGGCCCCTTGAGTGACGCTGTGCAGGAAATGACCGACTTTCAAGTTCCTGGAACCAGCGATTCCTGAAACAAGGGACTCCCTCTTCACCGCAGGGAGCTATCCCTTTGCTGCAGCAAAAACAATGACGCTGATGTCTTGCTGAGCACACCCAGGTTCGAAGGATGGTCTCATGCTTTTTTCTGTAAATGGCACCTAATCACCTCACCCCTCATTTTGGTAATGATTCCTGTTTCATTTCAACTCAGAGAAAAAAATTAATAAAAAAAATATGTATATGAGAGAGAGAGAGAGCGTGAGCATTCTCCAGGGTTTTAAAGGGTCTTTTGGTTGGAGCTTATTTTCTGGCTTATTCTTCACCCTGATTCACCCTGGTTCGGGGACGTCTCCCCCCGACCCTTTTAGCCCGTCCCTCCCCTGCATGCAGCAGCGCTGCACTGCAGGCGTCCACTGGGCCCACAGTGCTTCCGTTCGCAGCCTGACAGCTGCTTGGGGGTCCTGGAGCTCGTTCCTGCGGGTGGAGTGCCACCCTTCCGCCCATTCTCTCCATGAACCCTTGCTGGGAACGCGCCCACCCTCCAAGCGGCTCCACTTTCCTTGGGAGACATAGACGCCCTCCCGACTCAACATACCGTCTCAGCCTGCAGCCCCCGACCTCCGGCCTATGCACTAAGTCCATAGTACAGCCCCAAATTCCCAGCTAGATGACACAGTGGAGGGCTGATGGGGCAGCAGTAGGCCTTGGAGAGCGAGCTGTCCTCTCACTGCTCAAAGCTAACAGTTCTGAACTCTGAGAGGAAGATGATGTGCCCTCACCCCGGGAAAATGGACGTAAATGTGGGCTCAAAGATATGCGTGCAGGCCGAGGGCTCCCAGGCCTCCAAGGCCAGTTGAAGGATCCTGTTCCAAATATTCTAAATGCTGGTCTAGACTGAGCTGAGTCATTGGAGACCAGTGTGAGTGGACGTCTCATTTTGGCGTCTTGCAGAAGTGCCTTCCTAGGATGAAGTGGGTCATTGGCCACCAGCCGCCATTTAAGGCCATTCCAAGATTCGTCCCCACTGTTGTACTGAAAGGACATGACTGGGATGACTTTCCCCCGTTACCTGGTTTCTTCTGTAAGAGAATCTGGCGGAGTACAGTGACTCACACCTGTCATAAGGTCAGGGAGGGCGGTCTGCCATAAGCCCATCATACCCAGCACTATGGAAGGTTGAGGCAGGAGGATTGCTTGAGCCCAGGAGTTTGAGACCAGCCTGGGAAACACAGTGAGACCTTGTCTCTACAAAAAATCAAAAAAGGAAAAAGGAGCCAGACATGGTGGCACGTACCAGTAGTCCCAGCTACTCTGGAGGCTGAGGCAGAAGGATTACCCAAACACCAGGGATCATGATCATGCCTCTGCATGCCAGTCTGTGTGACTGAGCAAGACCCCAACTCAAAAAAAGAAAAAAACAGAGAGAGAGAAGGAGAGGGAGAATCTACAAGAGAAGATCCTTTCCAGCCTCAGGCTACTGCCTTGTCCCTCTCCACGGAGATTGGCTTGTCTTCATTTGATGGACAATGTCCACCCTGTGGCCCAGCCATCTCTTTCCCTGCGTGGCTGCCAGGACTCTCAGAGCCCACTCATGGCCTAAGGGACACGCCTTTCTTGGGTGTTAACCTCACTTAAAGCGTTAACCTCATCTGGATGCCAAAGTTTCTCATGCATTGCTTTTTATTTATTTTTTAATTATGTAGTGTATGTTTATCCATAATCCTTTTTGGAACATGGTGGAGTAGAAATCATGGTTTCCCTTGCTACCATTCCCAGTCCGGTGCCCGTTGGAGCATTTCTCCAAGAGCAGCGGGGCCGAGGACCAGCCCCACCTTCCCTGACCCATCACCCACCCCGGTACAGCACACAGACCCCACTCACACTCGGAAGGCCTTCTCTTGTCTCCTTTCCTTCCTCCTCTCACCAAACACTCATTGCCTAACTCCCACGGGCCAGGCACCACTTGGCGAGACCTCATCTCTACACCAAATCAAAAAATCAGCCGGGTGCGGTAGCTCATGCCTTAATTCCGGCTACTTGGAAGGCTGAGGCGGAAGGATCGCCGGAGCCCAGCAGGTCGAGGCTGCGGTGGCCGGGAGCAGCCACTGCACACCAGTCTGGGCGACAGAGTGAGACTCCAACTCAAAAAAAGAAAGAAAGAAAGAAATGGACATGGGGCATCTATGCCTGGCAGACCCCGCGGTCCTGGAGGGAGGATAGGTGAGGACATTGCGATACGGGGTGGCGAGAGCCTGAGGGAGGCTGCGAAGGCTCTGCCCAGGAAATAAGGGTAGAGGGTCATTTGGGGAGGGCATGAAATGGTGGGGAGGTGGTATGCACACACATGGCACACGTGCACGCATGCACACACTGGATGACAGAGTAGACACGTGCGAGGTGGGGCAAGAGGGATAAGCAGAAGCAGTATTGCACCTTGAAGGCTTTGCGGCTTTGTTCCAAGGTCAACGAGAAGCTGCAGGGGAAGGGGGTGAACAGACATGCACTTTAGAAAGCTTGTGGGAGGGAGAATGGGCAGAGGGAGATAGGCTGCCTGGCTGCAGGGAGGGCAGGGGTGGCGGTCATCTGGCAAGATGGCAAGCTACGTCAGGGCAGGAGGGAGGGACCCACAGCTCTTCCGGAGAGGCATCTGAGGCAGCGGCAGCCGTGCCATCGACAGGAGTGTCTCGGAAAGGAGAAGGAGGCGCCAAGAGCGACGTGCAGCTTCCGTCACAGGAAGCTCCCCCGACACCCAGCCGCCACACACTCAGGACCCGGCAGCAACCCTCTTCGTTCTGGTGTCTTGGGATTTGGTCCCGGCCCCATGGAGACATGGCTCCCTGAGTGGGTCCCTTTGCCCGCAGATCTCAGAAGGAAACCTGACTTGGGTAAGAACAGATATGCAGCCACATTGTGCTTGGTGAATCGAGGGCTCAGTGGGCTTGCAAAAGACTGAGTGGGTGAGTAGGGGAATGACTGCAGGACTGCATGCGTCCTGTCCCTCTGCCTAGCATGACGTCGTGAGGGTTGTCACTTCACGGCCTCTGGCCTGTTACCCTTCCCTAGTTGTCTCCAGACACACCCCAGCCACATGTTCTCAAAATCCAAGGTCTGCAGGATGCTGTGCAGAGACACAGGCACAAAAGACAGAAGCCAGACCACTCCCGCGATCGCTGTCATCACAAGCAGGCTGTCGATCACACAGGTGTGCCGCCAGGCACGCGTCCCATAGTTAAAGCTAGAGGCAGCTGCCGCACCATCACCTTATTGCTGTAAGCCCCAGGGGGAGGCACGGGAGTCATTATGCCTGTTAGGTGCTTTACAACCCGTGTGAGCAGTGCTCACACAGAGCCACAGCTCCCCGGGGCAGGTGGGAGCTCCCTGCCTGACTGACGGTCTCTTCTTAGCGGGAGGCCTTCCCAAGTCGAGCTTAAGGTGAAAAGTGACCAAGGCCCCTGAGTCTAAAGCGGTCCTGTCTTGGGTCCCAGATGTCTACACAGCGTATCAATAAAAACATTTTTTTTTCTATGTATCAATGGGCAAAGGACCTGGGCTGGCATTTCTCAAAAGGAGGCATACAAACGGCCAAGAAGCAAGTGAAAAAATGCTCAGCATCTAAATCAGGGAGATGCCAGTGAAAGACACAGTGAGTTATCACCTCGCATCTGTTAGGATGGCTGTTATCAAAAGGGAACACCGCGGGCTGTAGGTGGGATGCACATGAGTGTGGCCATTAGGAAAGAGGGGAGGGAGGGTCCTCCAAACATCACCACGTGGTCCAGCAAGGCCTCCGCGGGGTACAGAGTCAAAGGAGAGGACACCCGTGTGCCGCAAGCAACCCACACCATGGTGTTCACGGCAGCAGGGTCCGCACCAATGAAGATGTGAAATCAGCCTCCGTCCCTTGATGGATGAAGGGATCGAGAAAATGCGGGGTGTGAGGGGGCTGATGAAATACTACCGAGCTTTTAAAAAGAAGGGACTCCTGCTGTTTGCCACAACACGGCTGAATCTGAGAAACATCATGGCAAGCTAAGTAAACCAGGCAGAGAAAGACAGAGACTGCATGCACTCACTTCTCTCCAGCATCTAGAAGAGTCCAGCTCAAGGAGCAGAGAGGAGAATGGGGCTGTGGTGGGCTGGAGGAGGCATGGGGGGCTGGAAATGGAAGGTGCTGGCCAAAGGGTGCAGAGTCGGGCAGGAGGAGCCCGTGTGGGAGACCTGTAAGGCAACATGGCGACTGCAGTCAATCGTAACATTTGGTGTCCTTGAAACCTGTTCAGAGTAGGTCTCGAATATTCTCCCACGAAAAATAAGCATGTGAGGTGGTGGATACGTTCATCGACTTGATTTAATTAGTTCACAAGATGTACATAGGAGCAGGGACCCAAAAATGTGTTTGTAAAAGTTGGGTATCTGTTCTTACATTTAAGCTTCAGTCATCTTCAAAGTCCTCTGTGTTTGATGTAATACGCCTATTGAGAGACTTTCCACCGCTCAAATCCGTTTTTGAACTCACCAATTTGGATGCCTTTGGGTGCTTCTGCTTTTTTGTTTGTTTGTTTGTTTGCTTCGCCTCTTCCACATCAGTCAAACATTTCCCTTTGAGAATTTTTTTCATTCGCGGGAGGAGTCATGAGATCGGGTGAATAGAGAGAGTGGGCAGGGCCCAGCAGCCATGCCATTTTGGGCCGAAAACTGCTGGACACTCAGTGCGGTGTAGGCTGGTGTGCGCATAAATCACCCGTCCCGAAATGGACAGACACGTTGAAAGAGTCTCCACAAAAATTCTCTGAAGCCGCACGCAGTGCCTCTCAGCAACGCCAACTGGTCCAACAGATGCAGACGGGTTCCTAAAACACCTTGCAGAAGAAGCCTGTTCGACAAGGGACTGCCCTCTGAAAGGTGACTCTGTTTTTTTGGGATCCCCCTCATATACCAAAGCATCACGTTGTACACCACAAACATATACAATTCTTAATTGTCGATCATACAACAAGGGCAAATTCTGAAAAGAGACTCCAGTGAGAGCCATCTGCTGGTGATCTTCCTGGCTGCTGGGGAAGAGGGTGCCTGGGCACGGCCAGGGCCAATGCAGAGCTCCCCCAAGCACCCGCCCCAGGAGAGGGCGGGGAGGGAGGGAGCAGCTACCTGGGAGGGCCAGTGGCCAAGTCAGCTGGAAGGAGGCGATAGAGGAAAGCAGGACACTTGGGCTTCAGATGAGAACACCAACTTCTTTACGTTCTGCGACAACTTTTGCAAAATATTTTTAATCTTCACATTCAGATGAATATGGTTCTGGCCACCTGGGGCCACTCCATCATGTCCTAAATATAGATTTACACACAAGTCGCTCTACAGGTTGACCCAGCCAATAACGTGTGTTGTTAAAGATCCCTAAAGGCATACCCACAGAGCTGGACCCGGAATCCAGTCTTTCTGGGGCCCCCCTTGCCTCTTGGACCCCAGAAGTCCAGTCACCCCAGGCAGCCGTGGAGCCCAGAAGTCTGCAGAGAGGGTTAGCAAGTCCCTTCTCCCAGGCGGAGGAGACGTCACACCATCGCCTCCCGCGTGTTCGCAAAGCAGCCCCTTGGTGGAGTGAACCTTAACCTTGTTCAGATGAGGAGAAAGCAGAAGATTCGAGAGGCGACCGGGTTCGGTGGCTCAGTCTATAATCCCAGTACTTTGGGAGGCCAAGTTGAGTGGATTGCCTGAGCCCGCGGGTTCGAGACACACCCGGGCAACTTGGCGAGACCTTGTCTCTACAATAAAGCAAAAACTAGGTGTAGTAGCGCACACCTGTAGTTCTGGCTACTTGCAAGACTGAGGCGGAAGGATTACCGGAGCCCAGCAGGTCGAGGATGCGGTGGCCGGAGCGTGCCACTGCACTCCAGTCTGGGTGACAGAGTGAGACTCCAACTCAAAAAAAAACAACAAAGATTTGAGAAGCAAAGGGACCGCCCCACATTCACAGGATTGGAGGAGAAGCCCAGACCAGGGCACTGACCTCCTGCCTTCCTGTTCAACACCGTCCAGCAGAGCCCAAAGAAACAGTCTGAATCCTCTATGCACCCCCAACTAGCTGTGTGAACAAAGGCAAGTTGCTTGACCTCTCTCTGCACCCGAGTTTTCTCTTCTACCCAACAGTGACTATTGCCTGCTTGGCAGAGAAGGACCCAGCAAGAGGATTCTCTGGAAGCACTTGTCTAGCCCACTGTCTGCCCAAAGCACCCAGCAGATGTGGCTCCTCAGGATGGCCGGCACCCTGCGACTGTAGTAGCGGGTTTGTGCCACGGTCTGAATGTCTGCTTTCCCCAAGTGGCGACGTCGAAGCTGAATCCCAGGGTGATGGTACAGAAGGCTGGGACTTTGGAGGCGGTGAGGTCGTGATGAGGTCATGAGGGTGGAGCCCTCACGAATGGGAGTGGTGTTCTGGTAGGTGGCATGAAAGAGACGATCCCAGTCTCAGCCACATGAGAAGCCCACCATCAGCAAACTGGGAAGAGTCCTCACCAGACTGTGGGTCCACCGGTGCCTTGACCTTGGACTCCTCAGACTCCAGAACGGTGAGAAATACATGCCTGTCATTTAATTCACTCGGTCTGTGGTCTTCTGGCAGACCAGCCTGGAGGGACTGGACAGCCCAACAGGTTTTTCTCACTGCAGTCACTCCATTAGTGTTCCCAGCAGGGAACTCTCCTCAAGACCTGAAGACCGTGAAGTGGGGGAGTGCCTTCCTGGCCCACCTCTCCATAGGAGGCTGAGAAATCCCTATTTCTCTGCTTTGGAGACAACCCTCCTTTCTCGATGGCAGAGCATGGCCTTCCCCTGGATGTGGGAAGTGGGAAGGAAGAACATCCTTTGTCCATGACCATGACAAAGCTGGAGCCGCTTAGGGGGGCTCACGTCCACGCCCGTCACATTGCTCTGACAGTGCCATGTGAGGGGCTACAGGAGACCCAGCTGCCTCCTGCTTTCCTGAGTCCAAGCATCCCAAATGTCTTCATCAGAGCATCCTGCCTTCAAGGAGTCTCCAGTTTCTCCTCCATTAAAATTGTCCTGTTTATGTCGACACCCTGGCAGCCCAGCACAAATGCAGTCCTGGCATTGTGAGGCCACTCTTGGTGTTCCAGAAATCCCTCAGAGATTCGAAATCAATTCACGTTAACTGTGCTAGATTCTCATCTAACAAAAAGCACTGGGGCTTTAAGATTCCCAGAGTCCAATTTATAAAGCCAGAGGTGAAGACGTTACTGCCTCCTCAATAGAGGTCGGTGGTCCCAAGAAAGTGACTGGGGTGGTCCGTGGCTGGCAGGCAAATGTGGCATGGCCCTTGCAGGGTTGAGAGCATGGCTCTTTGCTGGGGAGAGGCAGGAAGGAAATATTTTGATGCAGCAGCCACGGGCCAGGCAGTCAGACCCTGGAGACCCAGAGCCTCCCGGAGCAGGGGACCATCATGGGAACGTAGGCAGAGGGCAGCTGGGGAGCAGGCGGGGAAGCGGGAGGGGAAGGGGCTCCCCAAGGCCCCCTGGCAGGTCACGTTCACCAAACCACGGGTCACGCCCGCCAGACCACAAGGCACACACACCACTGTGCCACCATACCATGGAAGCAGTCCCCCAGTGTCCTCCCTGGCCCCAAGACAGCCGGGGATGTGACCCTGAGCAGCAAGCATCTTGAGCAGGAGCCAGACTCATCACAGCCCAGCCCCACTGCCCATAGCCACCAGGGTGCCCATTTCTCTCCACAAAGGTCAGTCAATAGCATGGCCGTTTGCATGGAGTCACCGGCAGCCGGGCCGTCTCCCCCAGCTCTGCACCCCGTCAGCTCTCGAGTGGCTCCTACCACTCCCAGAGCCACCCCAGCACCCAAGGTGGCCGAGCATGGCTGGGTCTTCACAAATAATAAAGCATGTCAGAAGCCATTAGGACATGTGGCGCACAGCAGCCCATCTTCCTGAGACCCGGGACATGGGTGAGAACACTGCACATTTGTTCTCACTAGTGGAGGCCACCTTCTCCTCACCTGGGCGCCACCCAAGTGGCACCAGGGACATGTCTCACCTCGCTGGAGATGGCCAATGGGTCAACATGTCTCCAGCCACTACCAGCAAGAATGCTGCCTCACATGACCGAAGGGAGGCCTGGGCCAGGGGATTGGGGGCACCAGGGCCTTCGTCCTTCCCAGCCTCAGTCTCCCCACGGTAAGATGGGCAAATAATCCCACCAGGCTCATTTCATTGACCTGCCCTCAGGACCCGTTCAGACCACGGAAAATCGAGTGCCAGAAAACATGACATGATACCTCCAAAAATGAAAAGTACAGAAGTCAGGAGACTGCAGGTCTGACCCAAGGCTGGCTTTGACTGGCAGGACACTGTCACAAGTCCTTAGAAGAGGACAACGAAGCCACCGCTGTCCAGAGCTCTGGCTTCCACATCTGAGTGATGACAGGCCCTGTAGAGCTCCTGCTGACACCAGCCCCACGGTGGGGATGCTTGTTGCCTCCAAATCTCATGGTGAAACATGACCCAATGGGGCCTGCTGGGAGGAGATTGGGCGACGGGGTGGATCCCTCAGGAAGGGCTTGGCTCATCCTCCTGCTAACAGTGAGTTCTTGTTTTAGGAGTCCATGAAGGCCGAGTGTTTATAGGAACCTGGTGCCTCCTCCTCTCTCCGGCTTCCACTCTCACCATGTGACACGCCTGCTCCCTGCCCACCTCCCGCGGGACACACCTGCTCCCTCTCTGCTTTCCACGAATGTACCTTCTCGAGGCCTCACCAGAAACCTGGCAGATGCTGGTGCCACACAGAGCCAGGAGCCAAATAAGTCTCAGCCCCAGGAAATCCTTTATAGTGATGCAAAACGGCCTGACAAGTCAGCCATCTAGAAAGGAAACACACTCCAGGGCCTTTGCCACCACTGGGGCAGAAGCCAGTCAAGCTCTGGGCGCTCCATCCATGGAGAGCCCAGAATCCGAGGTGGTGGGTGACCAGCAGTCCCCATAGTTTCCCTTGTCCACCCCTCTGCCCCGCATGCCAGCAACGCTGGCCCCACCTTAAAGTGTCCCTGGGAAGAGCTGCCTGGAGCTGAGTGGGAGGCATGGTCTCCATGGTGGACAGAAGGTCCACAGTTCTGCATGTTTCCCTGCTTTAAACATTTTAAAAAGCATGACCAGAGAGTGCAAAAGGGTGAGCCCAGCTTGACGTTCCACTACAGAAACAAGAGATAAGTATGCAGTGACCTGGAGCCTTGTGGACATGCCAGTGCAAAACTCTTGCTAATGGTGGCATCAAAGGTCACTTAAAAATTCTTCCCTTGATACATCACACTTTCTTTTTTTCTTGAGACGGGGTCTGCCCAGGCTAGAGTGCAGTGGCACCATCGTGGCTCACTGCAGCCCCAGCCTCCTGGACTCAGGCAATCCTTCCGCCTCTTGAGTAGCTGGGGCTGCAGGCGCACACCACCCTGCCTGGCTAATATTTCAGTTTTTTGTAAAGATGAGGTCTCACGATGCTGCCCAGACTAGTCTCGAACTCCTGGGTTCAAGCAATCCTCCTGGCTCGGCCTCCCAAAGTGCTGGGATGACAGGCAGGAGCCTTACACTATTAATAACTCAGAAAGCTGTCGTGAGGCTAAACAAACCACTGGACATGGAGGGACAGACCCAAGGTTCCCGTGATGCTTCCTGCTTGGATTCCAGTGCAGCCTCAGAGTGAGGACCTCAGTAGGGAGACCCCCGCCTCCGACATGTCTCTCCCACCCTCAGAAGCAGCTCTCCCTCCCCGGCCTGCCAGCCAGGAGACAGCCCCACCCCCAACCACATGCATCTGGAAGCGCAGTTCTCTTGGTGAACTCCAGGGCTGGGTGTACCATACAGAAGGGGTTAGGGACACCCGCCCTGTGCTGCCCTCTGTCAGTCACGATGCAATGCATGGCGTGTGTCACAGTGACACTAAGTCCCCAGCCATGAGGCTCATCCGGGTGAGGGAGCCAGTTGAGCCCATGGGAGACTGGGACAGGTTCCGTGGAGGGGCTTGGGGACACCCAGCACTCCAACTGGTGCGTGGAGGTCAGTCTCGAGGGACAGAGCCCTGGACCTGAGTGGTCTGCGCTAACCCTGGGTACTTAGTATCAGAATTGAATGGGGCGGCTGGACACCCATTTGGTGTCTATGGAGCAATGGAGAATTGTGGGTGTGGGAAACCCACACATTTGCCCTCAGAAGTGTTGTGAGCAAAAAATGGGTTTTCTCTTTTTTCCACCACACATGTAACCAATGCCCAAATGTGTACTTCTTCTTGATTGACCAAATGCTATAAGCTCTGGTCCAGTGGGAAGGCATCCCTAATAAACCAGTGAGAGGCAATATCTGAAACTGCCCGGACAAAACTGGCAGATTCCAGCCGACACTGATCAGGCACGATGGCTTCTTCCCACCCCTCCTCCTTCAAGTCACTCAGTGGACGCTGCGTTCCACTCTGGGCCACACTCTGGCTCAGCCACGGCCGGACCCTGCCATGCAGTCAGTGTGTCAAGGTCTTATCGAGGCAAGGACTCCTCGAAAATCCAACCAAGCGAGCTTTTAGCCCACAGCACTTGTTCATTTTTAATGTAGGCGATTAAACAAGTGATTTTTTTTTAAGAAAAAAAAAATCACTCCAGTGCCTTTGGTTAAACACATTAATATAAATGATTTAAAAAAGGCAAATCTCCTAATGAGTTGAGAATTTTATATTGATTCAGTAATTACAAAGCAGATTGCAAAATCGATGCCAAATACCCTCGAAATTCCTATTGATTGGCTAACTCCAGCTCGGCTGTACTGAGCGTAGCCGGCGCCCGTGAGTGCGCAGGCGCGAGTCCTACAAACCGGAGGCCGCGCCCCCTTGGCAGCGCCTCCGCACCTCCCCTCATTCACGCACTTTCCACATGCTCGGCTCCGGCTTTCGAAGCTGCTGGTTAATGAAACATAAGATTATTACTCCCTTGTGCATTTAAGTTTTCAGGTCTTTATACAATAATTAATTAGGATTATGTGACAAGAAGCGAATTTCCACTAGGAAAAGAAAACCTGGTGGTACGGCTTTAATAAATGATGCTTAAACTCCTATTGACTCGACTTAATTTATTTAATCTTTCTACCTAGACCACCCTGAAGGTAATTATTCACTTTAAATACTTTTACACTAGTATCTTTTAAGTCTGGGATTTCTCGCATCACCACTTAATGTCTAATAAAGGAGGCTTCCTGGGAAGTGGGTTTCAGATGATGCTAGGAAAGGATAGATCCTTCAAGCAGACGCCTCAGTGGTTCTCAGAGTGTGGTGCCCGGGTCAGCAGCCCTGGGAACCTGTGAAGGAAATGCAGAGGCTCAGGGCCCCACTCCAGACCTGCTAAATCAGAAACTCTGAGGGGTGGGGCCCACGATCTGTGGCAACAAGGCAGTCCTGATCTGTGCTCAAGCTTGAAGACCACAGCCGTAGACCCGTACGTTTTCCTGAGCATTTGCTCACTGCCCCCATTTGTGCCACATGTTGAGGGACTCACAGAATGTGTGCTGCCTGCACTTGGGGAGCTGACAATCTGGTTAGGGGACTAGGACTTACAAACAGCAGTTTTTTTTTTTTTTTTGAGTTGGAATCTCACTCTGTCGCCCAGACTGGAGTGCAGTGGCTGCTCCCAGCCACCGCAGCCTCGACCTGCTGGGCTCTGGCGATCCTTCCGCCTCAGCCTTCCGAGTAGCCGGAATTACAGGCATGCACTACCACGCCAGCTGATTTTTTGATTTATTGTAGAGAGGAGGTCTCGCTGCCCAGTCGGGTCTCGAACCCGCGGGCTCAGGCAATCCACTCACCTCAGTCTCCCAAAGGAGCAGGATTACAGGCTGAGCCACCGAGCCCGGCTCAAAAAGACGTTTCTTAACTGCAGTGGGTCACGTCCCAATTAACCCATCCTAAGCTGGAAACATCACAAGTCAAAAAGGCATTTAGTAAACCTAGCCTACCTTAAATATGCCCAGACCCAGGCATGGTGACTCATGTCTGTAATCCCAGCACTTTGGGAGTCCGAGACAGGAGGATTGCTTGGGCCCAGGAATTGGGATCAGCCTGGGCAACATCGTGAGACCTCATCTCTCCAAAATAAAAAATTTTTTTAAATTAGCCAAGTGTGATGGTGCGCACCTGTAGTCCCAGCTACCTAGGAGGCTATGGAGGAAGGATCACCTGAGCCTAGGAATTCGAGGCTGCAGGGAGCCATGGTCATGCCACTGCACTCCAGCCTGGGCAGCAAAGTAAGACTCTGACTCCAAAAAAAAGTGCTCAGAACACTTACAGTAGCCTCGAGTCGGGCAAACTCATCTAACATGAAGCCTTTTATAATAAACAGTTGAATGTCTTATGTAATGTATTGACTCCTGTACTGAAAGGAAAAAATAAAATGGTTGTATAAATCCTGGAAATATGGACACATCCTCTTGGTTCTGCTTCTCTGGAAATGCTAACTAGTCCTCATTCCAGGGGGAAGCTCCCTGGGAGACTGGCAAGACCTCTTCTTGTGTTCCTTGGCTAGACAGTCTCAGTCCCACCCCCGTCCTCTACATACTGCCGGTGCAGACCTTCTGGGAACACTTTCATTTTTCGCGAGTTCATTTTCCTCAGGCCCATGGAGTGATATCTGGAGAATATGTAGGCCAACCTTATCTTCTCACGAATGAAGATACGGGGCCGGAGGGTTAAGTCCTACTAACATTTTAAAGCTAGTTAGCGATAGAGTCAAGTACCAACAACCCCCAACTTCTGATGGTTCAACTCATGATCTGTGGGTAAATGTGCGCACACACACACAGACTTATTATAAGGAACTGGAACCAGCTCTCACAATCACAGGGGCTGAGAAGTCCCACGATCCATCACTTGCAGGCTAGAAAAGGGAAGGCGGGGGCGTTCCGTCCAAGTGCAAAGGCCCGAGAGCCTGAGAGCTGATAGTACAGGCTCCAGTTCCAGGGCAGAAGAAGACCCATGCCCTAGTCAGCAACCCCGCAGAGAGCGCAAATCCTCCCTTCCTCTGCTCTTTGCTCCGAGAATTGGACGCTGCCCACCACACCGCGGGCAGGGAATGGGGTGGGGGGAAGTCAGCGTTGCTCAGTCTCATCCAGAAACACCCTCCCAGACACATCCAGAAATAATGTTTAGCCACATATCCGGGTACCCTGTGGTCCAGCCGAGTGGACACATACAATTAACCATCACAGATAGAAGGTCTCTATTTCCCCTGTGAGAGTCACTCCTCTGGGTTGGGATGGCCCAAATACTCTCTGGAAGTAGAGAATGTCATGGAGGGGGAAAGGAAAGTGCCTCCTCCCCCACAGAGTTGTGACCCACCCGGTGAGAACCACGTTCCAGCCCATTCCTGCATTGAGACTCTAAGCCTGAGCCCCCAGCTCATGACGGTCAGGGTCAAAAGTTTTCCCTGGGGCTGGAATAAGCCACCCACATAGACAAGCTGCTGTGTGAGGGATACTATCCTCTTGGCAATATCCAGAGAGTCCTGAACCACAGAAGACAAATTCCCTGTGATAACAGGACCAGGTAAAAACACAGCCTTAAAGTAAAACCCCTACAACTCCACAACTGTGCCCAAGACCACCCTACCTGGTCTTTCCTGACCCCCCAACTCCCATCGTCTCACACCTCCTGGCGCAGCACACATGTCTAGTGGGTACAGCTGTTTTCAATGGAATGAATGCCTGTTCATGGTTCACAGACCGACCCTGAAGGTAATCCTCTAAGAAAACTTTCTAAGGTGGTACCCCTGGAGACATCATCACTGATAAGATGTAGACTTGATGGAGGGGAGGGGATCAACTTATCTTGAAACACAAGTCTTCATGTGATGTCCATTAAATATAAGGCATCATCCTTTTTTTTTTTTTTTTTTTGAGTTGGAGTCTCACTCCATCGCCCAGGCTGGAGTGCAGTGGCATGCTCATGACCACCCCAGCATGACCTGCTAGGCGCCACGATCCTTCCACCTCAGCCTTCCAAGTAGCTGGAACTACAGGTGCGTGCTACCACACCCAGCTAATTTTGATTTATTGTAGAGACGAGCTCTCACCAAGTTGCCCGGGCTGGTCTCGAACCCATGGGCTTGGGCAATCCACTTGTCTCAGCTTCTCAAGGTGCTGGGATATAACAGGCTGAGCCACCGACTCCAGCCCAAGGCATCATCTTAACAGCAGAGGCAGGTTAGAGCTGGACGGGTCCTCAGAGGCTATGGGACCCCCTTGTTTTACAGACTATGTGGTGAAATTCAGCTCTGTACTGTGCATTCTTTAATAGGACAATGAGTGAGCTCTTCCTCGTTATGGCGCTTCTATTAGTGAACCTCAGAACAAAGACTCGAACCCAGAGCTTTTGCCCTCTGAGGTCAATTCTTTCTGCGTCGTTGAATGACGTCTGTCTTACAGCAGAAGAAAGTCAGAGGATAAAACAAGAAGACCGTCCTGTGTGCACCCTAGCTGTGCACACTCTGCCCGGAAAGTGAGGCTTAAGGGAAAACGTTTTTCATCAAGTCTTTAAGTAAAAACGGGCAGTGGAAAACGTGCGACATCACTCGGAAGGCCCTGCCAGCCCCCGCGATGCCACCGTGTGCCCCACAAAAGTGTTTGTTTCTCTGGACTCATCCTCTGAGTTCCCCGACACAACCAGCCCCAGGCCGCACCCAAGCTCCCTCATCTCAGTCCGCTCCTTCTCAAGACGTACATGTTGAAAGCAAGTTTCTTAGTCAGTCTCCGAAGTGTATGGACATCAGTAAGAGGCAGGACCCTCACTCAAAAAGTGGGGACATTCTGCCTTCAACAAACTGGCGAAGGTACTCAGCCACATGTGGGGGGACATGGGTGCCCTGGCCACTCGGCACAGCTGGCCGTAACTCTGCTGGGTGCTGTCCCCCTTTGGCAAGGGTTCCCTTTTAAATGGCCCAATCGATATTCATTAGGCACTGCCAGCTCCCTGACTGATTTATCCACCCTGCTATAAAACCCATTAAAAATTAATTCTCTAATAGACAAGGGCTCAAACGGGCTGCTTGGAGGTTCCGGATACAGGACAGATGTGTGTTGCCTCTTGGAGGAGAGACTCCAAGGCGGGGCTGTCCAGGAACAGAGGCTATCCTCCCCAGACCATGTGCCCAGGAGACCTCACAAGCGGCTCTGGCGACACACATGTACCCCAAGAAAATGATGCCCCAATGCCTTCCAGATGGGAGGACAGCTGAGCGGGCCTTCCTAATCAGGTCCTGGAAAACAGTGCACCTGGACCACTCCCTGACCCAAAATGAGCCCATCTGGAAGGCAGGAAACATAGCCCTGATCGGGTGACCCGGCCCTTCCTGGGCCTCGCTGGGCTTCAGTGACATGGGGCCCTGCTGGCCTCCCACCTCCCAGAGTATTTCCCTCGAGTGCTCCTTTTTCTCTCTGACCTTTGGGTGCAAATACTCCCTTCCTTTCCCAGAAGTCTCGTGACTCCAGCAAGTACAGTCAGTGGGGGACAGCCCTGCGTGTCAAGGACTGTGCTCGGAACTAGGGTCACAACCACTGCTGTCCTCCAGCTCCAGCTCCATAGAGAAGAAAGAGCCAGCTGAAACAAGCCACCTGGTGGAGGGTGGAGAAGGCATGGGGCAGGAGGCCCCTGCCCAGGGCGATGGGGAGTGGGTCACAGAGGCTTTCCAGGGCAGGCTGTGAGGTCTGGTGGGAACCCTGAATGGCCCCGCGTGGAGGGGCCCAGGAGGCCCTGGGGAGAACGAGGCCCGGGGTGGGGAGAGAGCCTGGGACCCCTCCAGGCTGAGGAGGAACACGAGGCGGGCTTGAGCAGGAGTGGGCGAGCGGGGGCGGGAGAGGTGAGCAGAGCTGCATCGCCACGCACGCTAAAGGCAAGCAAGGTCTCACCCAAGAGAGAGGTGGGCAGAGGCCTCTTCTTGGGAGGCCACGGGGGCTGCTGTGTGGAAACCAGAGGGGTGGAGGATTCCAGGGGGACCCAAGGAGGCAGCATCCAGGGAAGAGTCAGGGGCGGCCTGGCCCAGGACAGCCGCAGTAGCAAGGCTGGGAAGGATGCTGTCGCGAGAAGTAGGATCCAGTGAGACTTCAGATCTAGCAAGAAGATCGAGAGGAGGAAGATCTAAAGAGAATACGATCCAGAGAGAAGGAAGACCTAGAGAAGCAGGACCTAGCAAGGAGGTCTGGAGAAGGAAGAGCAAGTGAGATGTGAGCCCAGGAGTAAGAAGCCCCAGGGCAGAAAGCACTGACCGGCAAGACTGAGGGAGCCTGAGCGTGCTCGCTGCAGGACCCCCCCAGGCCAGGATGGAACCCACAGGAGAGAATGGATGGGTGGGTGTGAGGAGGAACAAGCCCCGGGACCACCTCGAGTGCAATGAACCCGTTGGTAGACTTGGTAAGAAACTGGCAGATTTGCGCCCAAGAAAATGTGGGTGTTTCATTTTGTTTTGTCTTGCCATGCTCCATGACGTGTCCTAACTTTAAAAACTGCACATGCTTATCATTAACGTGTTCCATCAACGCTGACGTGCAGTCGCTGGGGACCAGGCACTAGACCTGGCACTACTCGGGATGCCAGGGATGCGATCACAAATGCACACAGTCCAGGCCCTCGAGGAGCTGGCGTGGATTCTGCATAGGCTGGCATGTGGGCACGGGGCTGCTCTCCAGAAAGAGTGTGTGGGAGGAGGAGTGTGTGCTGTCCCCACTCCGCTCCGTGTCCACACGTGGGGACTGCGCACCTGGCATGTCATAAGCAGGGCTTCCCTCCCCTACACCGTGAGCCCCAAGGGACAGCCGGGCCTTCAAGCCGCAGTGGCAATGCCCGGCCTCCCACACATGGCCGACGGCGTCGTGCCAAAGATCACGCCTCTGCCTGCACGGTCTGAGCTGGGGTCCCTACCTGCGGGACAGGCCATCCCGCTCCCAGGGCAGACCTCGGGGCCCTGGCCTCACCCTGGCTGGGAGGCCTACTCCCTGGCCTCTGCGAGACACCCTGCGCGCCGACAGGCAGAATAAGGGGCAACTGCGTGGCTCGGGGACAAGGAGGAGGCCTCAGAGGACATCTCAGACAACAGGGTTCAGAGACTCGCAGGCTGAGATTGGGGCCGAAAGCGACAGAGACACAAAGCAGGCATGGGTTTCATCTGTGTGGTGTTCCTAGGATTGGGACCTAGTAAGTCCTTGATATGTGTTTGCTGAACGAGTATGTGAAAGGCCAGGAGAGACTGAGGACCACCTAAGAACATGACCCTCCAGGTCTGCCTCCCAGCCTTCACAGAATCAAGAGTGGTCCAGGTGAACAAAACCACCTGAAGGGGGTGGGACGTCTCAGATGAGGCAGTGGCAGTGACGCACGTGGTTCGAGTAATCTGGAAACTTCTGGAAAATTCCTAATGGCTGATTCAGGGAAACTGGGAACATTGGTTGTTGAACATTTGAGTTGGCATCCCTCTTTCAGGGCAGATGCCTCAGCTGGATGACCCAATGGACGGCTCGTGGTGGGTGGCATTTCTGATGCCTATGGGACAGGGGTGAGGCATGCCCAAAGGACCTAGCCCACAAGGACATGCTGGCCTTTCCCCATCACTAGCCTGAAATTCAGGTCGCCAGCCCTGTCCTGAGGTCCTTGTGTTCCAGGCCTGCATGTGCCGGTGCACGTCCTCACCCTGAGATGGCGTGACCCTCTCCCTCATCGTCCCTAGGACCTGGGACGGGGCAGGTCCCCTGCCCCAGAGCCAGGGCCCTCAGGAGAAGACTTGCTTGCCCCCTACCACTGGAGGGGAGGCCACAGGAAGTAAGTCCCCCAGGAACGGACACCGCCTCCTCCTCCCTCTCTTGCTGCTCCGACCACTGGCACCTTGGTCAAGGGCAGGGCGCAGTCCACATGCCCGGCAACTCCGGCTCCAGAGACCCTGAGTCAGAGGGGCCGGTCCCTGCACACGCCGCCTCCCCGACCCAGCCCTGCACTCCCGTCACCTGGCCCCTCTCGGCCCCGCTCCTGGCCATAACATGGGTTGGTGGGTTTCCCGACTGCCCCGCTCTGAACACCCTTTGCAGCGAGGTGGACGACACAGCGATCAGGCTTCCTCCTTGCCCGGGGGCAGCCTGTGCTGAGCCCACTGACAGGAGGCCCAGAGCCGGGGTTCTGGATGCCCCCGACAGCAGGGCTCCTGGCCCTTGCCGGCCGACTCCTTGCTGCTCTGCTTCCTCTGTTTCTGGCAGAGGCATTCCATCCAACGTCCTCTGCAGCTTGCCAACCTCAGCACAAAGGTGGGCTGGCTTCAGAAGGAGAGACCCTGACACCTCACACCCAGCCCCCATGGAGACTCCGCAGCCCTGGGCTCCACTGTCTCCAAGAAAAGTGGGGGCCTAGGTGATCTGAACCTCCAGGGTTCTCTCCCACCCACTGCCAATGTTCTGCGATCCTCGGTCTCTCCCGTCCTTTAGTTTTGTCATTCAACAAACACAGACCTACTGTGTGCTGGGTCCTGGGAATACCACTTGAATAGGACAGACTCGGCCCTGACCTCATGGAGTTTACGGGAAGAAAAGGGGCAACCTCATTTGTATTTTGATGTTCGGCGTTTTGGCAGAGAACACAGGGCCTATCCAAGACTTTGTGGTCCCTCTGCCAGAAACACGTCTTGAGCAAAGGGGCCTGTCCGAGGATCTCAAATTTCACCCAGAAGTGCTTGCGAATCCCAGCTCTGCCTGAGCCCGCGGTGTCTGCTGTTCGCCTGACCCCACCCACGCCCCCCCACGCCCCCCCTCCCGCCGCCCCTGTCCCCCCACCTCGGCGCCCTCCACGCCTCCCTCGCTGGAAGCAAGCGGCAAGACTAATTTCATTTCTCTTCTTTTCCTTTGGTGAGTCGATCTGTGACAACCCTTTTTATGCATTTAATTCATTCTCGATTTCTCATAATCAGGGGGAAGGTATCCCCTAAGGTTAGGCGAGAGCTTGTCAGGGAAAAGAAAGGCAGTGTAAATTCACAGAGGTAATCACGGTCTATCTCCACTCCCCACTGCCCGTAGAACTATTAACTAATATCGCTCTCTAATCTTTTTTGTACTTATTTATTTTGTGGCAAGAAACTAGCGTTATAAACACCCCTACTGTCAAAACTTGTCATCCCCATTACCTCTAGGCGGGCTTCATCTCTGTTATTCTAATTTCAGAGTTTCTCAAATTCACAGCCGCTGGAAATTGAGTACAAAATCCATTATCATTTGTATATTTTAATTATGCAAATGAGGCAGCTCAGCTGCAATGTCCGGGACCTGCAGGGATGCCTGACTTGATTCCGGGTGATTACAATTTATCCAGTCGAGTCACTTTAATTGTAACAAGCTAATTACATTGTTTCATTTGGCTTTAACAAAAGAAAAAGAGACAGGAAGCTGGATGTGGCTTGGGGCCCCGGAACAGACAGACCGCTGTGTCTCCCTGGGCGGGGATGGACGTGGTCGAGGTAGTCGGCGCAGCCCTCCCTGCCCAACTGGGGGACCCCAGAAGAAGGGCAGCTGTGGCCGGGTGGCGGAAGGGGACAGACGAACAGCCCACCTGCAGGCATGTGTCCAGGGGGCAAGCCTTCCTTGAAGAGACCAGGCC
This sequence comes from Carlito syrichta, assembly GCF_000164805.1. Lineage (NCBI taxonomy): Eukaryota > Metazoa > Chordata > Mammalia > Primates > Tarsiidae > Carlito > Carlito syrichta. The sequence goes on from NW_007232317.1 coordinate 484,356, forward strand.
ATCTTCCAGAAGGGCCTTTTCCACTCAGGCCTGGCTTGCTCACAAGCCGGCGACTTTGAGGACCACCTAATGCCCGCCGTTTGTGGATCTGTGCGTATGTATAATATTTCTGGCTGGGCACGGTAGTTCGTGCCTATAATCCCACCACTTTGGAAGGCCAAGGCGGGAGGATTGCTTAAGCCAGGAGTTCAAGGCCAACCTGGGCAACATAATGCCACCCCATCTCTACAAAAAGTTGAAAAATTAGCCAGGCACAGTGGCACCCGCCTCTAGTCCCAGCTAGTTGAGAAGCTGAGGTGGGAGGATCACCTGAGCCCAGGAGGTCGAGGCTTTGGTGAGCTGTGATTGTGCCACACTGCCTGGGCAACAGAGTGAGACCCTGACTCAAAAAAAAAAATTCTGCTGAATTTGCAAGTTGCTCCCAGCCCTGAATGAGTGTCGAGGCCAGTGACACCCCTGTGGACGCATGTCCCATGGGCAGACAGGGGAGGAGGCAGGAGTGCACCAGGAGCCAAGGGCAGACAAATGATACGATCGGGGCAGAGTCCGTGATGACGGAAGACGCTTGACAGACTCATTCATGGGCTTGTGTCTTCATTCTTCGTTCCCGTGATCTGGGAGACACATGTGTGTGTTGGGCCTGAAAGGCGCTGTGTTCCCCTAAGAGTGACTGCCCGCCTGGAGGAGGAACTGCCTGGGCGGACTGCGGGAAGGGTCCAGGGAACCCCAGGGCCCTCCCCTCAGCAGACAGCCAAGCCTCAAAACAGACCCGCAGCAGGGCGAGTCTGAATGTCGGCTGTGGGGGGGCACTGGGGGCCCACTGTGCCGCCTGACAACCACTCCTTCCCAGCAACTCTTGGGGTATGCCTCCTCCCAGCACTGAGCCCACAAACTTGCACCACAGAGTCTGGGCCAGATGGCACCTGCGGCCGCAGTCCCCTCACAAGAGGCAGCAGACTCAGTGCCCAAGTCCAGGATCGAGAGTCGTGGCCCGTAATGTCTGTTGCGGCATCAGTCGCTCGAGAAATATTTATGGAGAGAGGGAGAGCGGTGCACTTAAATCCCGGACTTCTTGACCACAATACAACGTAGCTATGCAGCCAAAAACTTTCAGTACCCCCTAAAGCTATTGACACAAAGAAAAATTATATGCATGGAGGTTTCCCGAGAAAGTGTTACAAGCACCGTCTCTCGTTCAAGGTGACTACATTCCGAAGACGGAAACTCGGCCTTGCGTGTTTCCAGAAGAGCCAAGCTGGAGGGCACAGAGGTGTGGGGGGGAGGGGAGATCTGCGGGGCTGAAGGCGTCAATAACCCCGGAGTTCATCGTTGGGGGGGATCCAGGTGAGGCAGACACAGGCCAGGTCAGAGCTACCATCGGGATTTAAGTCTCGCAAAGTGTGGCCATGTGTTCAACTTCGAGGCAGCAGGGAGGCCAGAAACCACACAACCAGAGGCCAGGCTCCAAGGGGCAGAGATGGCTGGAAAGTCAGTGGCCAGGACCCTCGGGTAGGAATGAGGTCAGGGCAGAGGGCTTGCTGTGGCCACAGAGCTGAGCCAAGGGCACGGCCTCTTGCCAAGCCCGTCATGACACTCACAAGCCAGAGGGCCTGTGCTCACCTGGGCGGCCCCCTTCATTGGGACGCAGGGCCTCGCGGGGCGAGCGCTGGGAAGGTTTCTGGACAGAGACAGTCGCGTCCCAGCACGTGGGCAGGAGAAAGAGCTCTGTGGATGCGGGGACAGCTGTGGAAGGAACGGACCACAGCGGGGGAGGGGCTGGAGGGAGACGGGGCAGGGCCAGCCAGACGAGGGCCTCACGCCAGCCACGGAGCCACTGGTCTGGCCACTTCCACTCCGACTGGACACCCAGGAGAGGCTGCCTGGCGTCGAGTCCAGCCTGGGATCCCAGCATGGGAGGCACCCCAGAAACACAGGTGGAAGGAAAGAAGGCAGGGGCGAGGGCGGGGGCCAGCACCTGTGTGGTTGGGAGGAGGCTTCTCCCCCCAGGGCCCCCACTGACTGATGGGCTTGGAAACCCTGTTTCTGATCCGTCAGAAGGAGGGCCAGGCGGGGGACAGCAGGACGTCTGTCATGAGCCTCCCAGGCGTGGGTGTCAGGAGCCAAGAATGTTTTGGGGTCCATCTGGGGGCGAGCAGTGGGTCCAAAGAGGAAGACAGGCCGAGGCTGGAGCCGATGCCCCGTGCTGGCCATCCCCTCACATGCCCCGCAGAGTCCTTACAATACTTCGTGGGTGTCCCTGGCAGGGCGCAGCAGCCCGGGAGAGGGGATCATTATCCCACCGCGCAGGCGGTCAACAGCACCTGGCCCCCCACGCTACACAGGAAGGCCAGGACCAGCTGCCTCCAGAAGATGGATTAGGCAGAGTCAGGCTCTGGGAAGGGAATGCAGCGGGAGGCGGGCGGCGTCCAACAGCAGAGTGGGGAGAGGAGGCATCAGGAGGGCGTCATTGGCCGAGTCGAGTCCACGAGGCCTGAGGGATGCACAGCAGGTGAAGGGAGGGCGGGGGAGGGATAGAGGAAGCCCTGAGGCCAGCCTGGGGAGGCCATGTGGAACTGGGAGGAGGGCGCGGTCCTGAAGGGGAGCCCCTGGGCTGCCAAGTTGGAACATCCAGCAAGCACCCACTGGTCTCTTGGCTCCCCACCCAAAGCCTTCTCATCGGAGAGCAAGTCTGAAGTCCCCCTTAGAGCAAGTCTGAAGTCCCTCTTGACCCCAGGTAGGCTTACGGTTCTTACATCTTAGACTTGAAGGCAGCAGTCACCCCCTTATTTTACTGTTCAGGTAACTGAGGCCCAGAGAGGAGGAGTAAGTGGCCTGTGGTCACACAGCAAGTGGGCAGTGTCTCCGGGACTGGCTCATACCTCTCCTGAACCCCGGCCTGATTCACCCTTGTCTGTCTTCTCTGCATTCCCTCTCATACTCAGTGAGAACCACACCATCTGACTCGGGTCTCTCATACAAATCATTCCTTCTCTCTCCATGTACATCAGAAACCTGTCCAGGGTGGGACCTGGGCCTGGGCACCCCTGTGGAAGCCTTGGAGCCTAGCCTAGGTCGAGGCATCAGGGCAAGGCAGGTGGGACGTCCCTGGACAGGAGACGTGCCACGGGCCCCGGCAGAGCCCACCAGAGGGGCCTGGAAGGGCCCAGGAGCATGAGCCAGGTGTATGTTGGTATAACCTGGACCCTGGCTCCGTCCATGATTCTGGCTCCCATGGACCCAGCTGTGATGTCGGGAGGCAGACCCTCTCTCTCTCTGACCTCCTCTTGTCCTCCCTCACTGCCCCAGGCAGGACTCGAACCTCAGGGTGGGTACCAAGGTCTTCATTCCACAGAGGGTCCTGCCCAGACCCTGGGGAAGGAGCATAGCACAGAGAGGCCAAGGAGGGTCTGGACAGACAGGTCTGGCGTTTCCTGCTCGATTCATGTGAGCTCACACCCTTTGTGTCCAGCCACACGTCTACACGGCGGGCAGCCATGCCTACATCACAAAGCCTCCACAAAGACCCAAAGGACAGGGTTCAGGAGCTGCCAGAGAACTGGACATGCAGACGGGCCTGGAGGGTGGCACGCGGGGGGCCCAGAAGCTCCACCCCTTCCCACAACCTGCCCTACACAGTTCTTCTCTTCAGCCGTATCCTTCGTAATAAACTGGTAAATGTGTTTCCTCGAGTTCTGGGAGCCGCTCCCTCAAGTTAATCAAACCCAAAGAGGAGGTCGTGGGAACCCCAACTTGAAGCCGGCTGGTCAGAAGTTCTGGAGGCCCAGACTTGAGGCTGAGGTCCCGGGTAGAGGAGCAGTCTTGGGGATGAGCCCCCGCCTTGTGGGATCCGATACCGTCTCCCGGCAGAAAGTCTCGGAGCTGGACCCGAGGACACCCACTGGTGTCCACGCTTGGCGGGGAACCCCCACCGTGGGTCACAGAACATTTTTCTGTGCCGACAGCTGTCACGTGTGAGGGCAGAGGGCGACACAGTGTGTGAGTTCCTCCCTAAACGAAGAGGCACAGGGAATCAGCTGGGGGCAAGCTGGGAGAGGGGTGGCAACACCAATCCAGCAACCCCACAGACACGGGAGCCGGCAAGGAGGCCCAGCTGAGGGGGTGGGCCACGGGAGCCGGTCCCTGCATTTCTGTGACAAGGACTCACACTCAAGGCTCTGGTGGCTCCGCGCTCACTCTTAACATCTCTCGGTTTCCCAAAGCTTCTTGAAGGTGAAGCCCAGGCTCACGTCCCAACAGCATGGTGAGGACGCTTGGAACTCACAAGCCCAGCCCCCTGAGCACAGACCTCAGCGTGACCACAGACCTCAGTGTGACCACTACCTAGCTGTGAGGCCTTGGGCAGGTTCCTGGACACCTCTGAGCTTCTCACCCTCCACCCATAAAACAGGAGGAAGGATGGCTACCGCCCATGGAATTATGATGAGCCTTAAAGGGAGTAATCATTAAAAACCCACTCAGAAAAAGTCCTGACATTTGGTTGGGCGTGGTGGTTCATGCCTGTGATCCTAGCACTTTGGGAGGCCAAGGGGAGAAGATCCCTTGAGTTCAGGAGTTCAAGATCGGCCTGGTCACCACTGTGAGACCTTATCTCTACAAAATTCAAAATATTAGTGGGGTCTGGTGGCACATGCCTGCAGTCCCAGCTACTCCGGACGCTGAGGCAGGAGGATCGCCTGAGCCCTGGAGGTTGGGTTGCAGTGAGTCATGATCATGCCACTGTACCCCAGCCTGGAAGACGGACTGAGATTCCAACTTAAAAAAAAAAATCCCCGGCCGGGCTCGGTGGCTCAGTCTGTCATCCCAGCACTTTGGGAGGCCGAGGCAAGTGGATTGCTTGAGCCCGTGGATTCAAGACAGCTCGGGCAACTTGGCGAGACTTCATCTCTACAACAAGTCAAAAATTAACCAGGCATGGTAGCACGCGCCTGTAGTTCCGGCTACATGGAAGGCTGAGGCGGAAGGATCGCCGGAGGCCAACAGGTCAAGGCTGCCGTGGCCGGAAGCGTGCCACTGCACTCCAGTCCGGGCAACAGAGTGAGACTCCAACTCAAAAAAAAAAAAAAATCCTGGTGTTTGCCCAGCACTCAGTATCAAATATTCCTATCACCTGTGCTCCTCCGTGACTCTGGGTTCACTAAGTTGCCCATTTGTTCTGGAACAAACACGTGTCAAGCGCCCACACTGCACCTGACCTGGCAACAGGAGCAGGAGACATGGATCACAGTGGCCGGGTCCCCACAGGGAGAGAGCTGAGGTCCAGCCTGGGAAATCCACCAGCGTGGTGAGTCTCACAGCCACAGAGAGAGGGCGCCGGTGGGAACCCTCGCTCCCAGCTGTGGCGTAAAAGGGGTCATCTCCGCTCCAGGTGGGTCTTGGGTTTTTAGAGGCCTAGCCACTGGCAGCTGATCTCAGTCGGACCCTAGCCATAGCCCAGGCCCTGCCCTTGGGGGGCATCCGTTCCAATGCAGAGCGTGGAGGCACGAAGGCAGGGAGGCTGGGCAGGCGTTGGAGGGAGACATGGCCAGCCTGGAGGCAGAGCCAGGTGGTACTAGACACGCCCACACCACGCGGCCAGGGCGGTGCCCGTGGGATGGCGGCCGACTGGGGGCCTTCCCTCCTCTCCCTCGCGACCTGAAGAAGATCCATAGCGGGGAGTCAAGTTGAGACACACAACCGAAATTACCCACGTGAGAAACGCAACCACTCGCAAAAATGTAGACAAGACCCCTCCTGCTTGGGAGGTGTGTCTACACTGACCCCATCTACTGGAATATGTGTCCACACTGACCCCTTCTACCTGGGAGATGTGTCTACACAGACCCACCTACCTGGAATATGTGTCTGCACTGATCCCATCTACTAGAATATATGTCTACACTGGCCCCACCTACATGGGAGATGTGTCCACACATCTCCCCCGTCTACTGGAATATGTGTCTGCACTGACCCCACCTACCTGGAATATGTGTCTGCACTGATGCCATCTACTGGAATATGTGTCTACACAGACCCCACCTACTTGGGAGATGTGTTTACACTGACCCCGTCTACTGGAATATGTGTCTGCACTGACCCCACCTAACTGGAATATGTGCCTATACTGACCTTTCCTACCTGGGAGATGTGTCTTCACAGACTCCTCCTTCCGTGAAATGTGTCTACACAGATCCCATCTAATTAGGAAATGTGTCTACACAGACCCCTCCTACCTACAGAAACTGGGCCTCCCTCTGCAGCCGCTACCCCGGTGTGTGGGACCGAGTGGGTGTCACTCCGGCTTTCGTCTGGGCATGTGCACACCATCCCCACTCGTGTGCAGGTTAAGCTGGCGAGTGTAGCGCACCCCCTCCCATTGGAACACTGGAGATGCCGAGTCCCAGGGCCAGAAGGCTCTTGCTGCCAGGTTCCTGGGGGCTGCACTCCCCAAGGGTCTCCACCAGGGGTTGACGTGTCTGGCTGCCACTCCCGGTGCTCAGATTCCTTCCAAGGGCAGCAAGTTCAGTCCCAGGCAAGGCCAGAACTGGGGTGGTCTCAGGCAAGGGGTTGAGACTCACTCCCAGGGACCAGCAGGCCTCCGACCCGGGCAGTGCCTCCATGGCACTCAGCGCCCACCATTCCTTCACCAGGTGGAAGGAAGTTCCCAAAGAAGGTGTGCAGCCCAGGGACACGCCTGTCTCTGCTCCCACTCTCAGTCAGCGGACCCAGCCTGCCTGGCTCCAGGCTCACCCAGCCTCTGCTCTATGGTCTGTTTTCCACTTAGCTCTTTTTTGCCCCTTGAGACAGTGTCTTGCTTTGTTGCCCAGGCTGGAGTACAGTGTCACAGTCATGGCCCACCTCAGCCTCAACTCCTGGGCTCAAGCAATCATCCCGCCTCAGCCTCCCAAGTAGCTAGGACTACAGGTGCATACCACCACACCTGGCTAATTTTTTATTTTTGTTTTTATTGTTTTGAATAGATGGGCTTTGCTATGTTATCCGAACTGGTCTCAAACTCCTGGGCTCAAGCAATCCTTCTGCCTCAGCCTCCCAAGTAGCTGTGACTACAGGTATACATCACCACACGTGGCTAATTTTTTAATTTTATTTTTATTGTTTTGTATAGATGGATTTTGCTATGTTATCCAGACTGGTCTCAAACTCCTGGGCTCAAGCAATCCTTCTGCCTCAGCTTCCCAAGTAGCTGGAACTACAGGTGCACATCACCACACCTGGTTAATTTTTTATTTTTATTTTTATTGTTTTGTATAGACAATCTTTCTAGGTTGTCCAGGCTGGTCTCAAACTCCTGGCCTCAAGCAATTCTCCTACCTAGGCCTCCCAGAACATTAGGGTTATAGGCATGAACCATGGAGCCTGGCATCCACTTAGATCTTTTTGTTCTGTTTTCTCCTCAATGCTTTCTCTCTGGATCTTCTCTACAACAATCTAAATCAAGCCAACAACAAAAATAAAAGCCAGTTCTTCAGCTAGGCATGGCCTGGCTCAGGGTGGAGGCCCCTTTCTCGAGCTGGACAGATGAAATGGAGACCCCCAGACAGCAAGGGACGGGGCCCTCCACACAGAGTCCAGGCCATGTTGTGCGGACCAGGCCTGCAGCCTCCAGGGTTGTCGCACGCCTTCGGACCAGCCAGCAGCCCTGGGCCGGCTCAGAAGGAAGGGACGAAGAAGTCTCTCTCTCCTCCCATCCTCGCCGCTGACTCCGCCGGGACAGATGCCACTGCCAGCCCGTGACGATCTTGTAAGTCATGTCATTGGGGGCAACTTTCCGCTTTGCCTTCTGCCTGTCCAGAGCCCTAGGGTCAGTCCCACCACGGCATGGAATGCCAGAAATCTCAATGGGGGAGTCCTGCCCTGTGGGTCCCACCCCTCCAGGGACCCCCACACCAAGGCCACCCTGGACATGCCCTCCAAAGACAGTCCAACATGCCCCTTCTTTCCCTCTCTCACAGCTCAGAGCGAAGGTAGACATCCTGTCCTGGTGTCTATGCCTGCCACACAGTAGATGGGCCTCTGAATAATTAACAAGAATCATTTTGCAATGCGCTGACCCCTAAACCTGTGCATCACTCATTCTGATACCCGGCTCTCCCCTGCTCCCGCTCCATCTCCCTCACTCCGACAGCTCAGCCTGCCCCCCGCCCCCTAATACCTGCCAGGTCCATGCCCTGCACAACCTGCAGGCTGCATCCCCTCCACCTCTCCTTTGATGAGACAAGCAGAGCAGTGTAAATGGCTAGTGGAGAGGCAGGGTGCGCTGGGGCTGGCACCTGCGTGAGCCAGGGGGTGAGCAGAAGTCCTGACCGGGGAAAGTCCACCCAGAGATCACAGTCCTGGGGGAAGAAGTCTGGGAGCAGGTTGGGTGGCCTCCCCTCCCAGAATCCCCCCAGGCGGGCATGAAGGCTCACATGGGAAATATCAAGAGGTCTGCACCAGTCCCCAAAGAATTGCTTCAGTGCCCAAACTCTGAGTCAATCTATCAGTACCGATCACTGCCTGTGCGCCCAGGACTGTGAAGGGTGATATGGGGGGACAGGAAGAAAAATGAGGGCCCTGGCTGGGTACCAACTGGGAAAGGGACTCACACATGAAATCTTTAGAGAAAATTGCCAAGGTTGGAGGTTTCTGGAAGAGACGCCGAGAGCATACTTCAGTCGCCCTGAGACCGGGGGGAGGGGGAGCAGAGGCCTGCTTCTGCTTTTCACATTAGACACTGTACCGTGGGTTGGTTTGTTTGTTTTTGGCAGCAGTTTGTTGTTCCTTTCAGTATGTTCAGCCTTCTACTTGTTGTGAGGACAGCGTAGGGACGTGTAGGTGTCTTACGTGCAGAGCCAGAAGCTGGAAGGTTCTCCATTACTCTACACGATGTTTTAACACCTTTGTGAACAGACACCACACCAAGACTGGACCTCAGGCTGACCCCTAAACCTGCACATCACTCATTCTGATACCCAGCTCTCCCCTGCTCCCGCTCCATCTCCCTCACTCCGACAGCTCAGCCTGCCCACCGCCCCCTAATACCTGCCAGGTCCAGGCCCTGCACATCCTGAGAGTCTGTGCTGTGGGCCTTGCCTTGTGCTACCAGCATCTAGAACATTCCCCGGGCAGCAGAGCAGCCGAGATGCTCAACAAGAGTTGCTGAATATAAGAAGAATGGTGCATTGTGGAGTTCGAGCTAGGCATGGGAAAGAATTGGGGAAAAGGGTGGGGGTTAATGGCTATAAGAGGGATGGATGGAGGGATGGGTGGGTGGATGGGTGGGTAGGTAGATGGCTGGGTGAGTGGATGAGTGGGTGGGTGGATGGGTGAGACAATGGTCACAAGAAGGTGGAAGAAGCCGGGCTCGGTGGCTCATCCTGTAATCCCACGCCTTTGGGAGGCTGAGGTGAGTGGATTGCCTGAGCCCGCGGGTTTGAGACCCGCCTGGGCAGCGAGACCTCATCTCTACAATAAATCAAAAAATCAGCTGGGCGTGGTAGCGCATGCCTGTAATTCCGGCTACTCGGAAGGCCGAGGTGGAAGGATCGCCGGAGCCCAGCAGGTCGAGACTGCGGTGGCCGGGAGCGGCCACTGCACTCCAGTCTGGGCGACAGAGTGAGACTCCAACTCAAAAAAAAAAAAAAAAAGAAGGTGGAAGGAAGGAACCAGGCAGGATTCAACTCAACAGAAAGGTGGAGAAAGGGGGTCAAGGCAAGGGAGAGTCAGCCTTCAGGAAGCATTTTTGGATGGATGGATGAATGGATGGATGGATGGATGGATGGGTGGGTGGGTGGGACAATGGTCACAAGACAGTGAAATGAAGGAACCAGGCAGGATTCAACTCAGCAGAAAAGCGGAGAAAGGGTGTCAAGGCAAGATAGAGTCATTGTTCAGGAAGCATTTTTGGATAGGTAGAGGGTGAGTGGATACTGGGTGGAAGAGTGGGTGGGTAAATGAATGGTGGATGGATGGGTGAGTGGATGGGTAAATGTGTAGGTGGATGGGTAAATGGAATGAGTGGATGGGTAGATAGATGGGTGCATGGGTTGATGGATGGATGGGTGGATAGGTGGGTGATGGATGGTGGATGAGTGGGTAGCTGAATGGTAGACAGGTGG
>NW_007232317.1:494490-527030 GCF_000164805.1 Carlito syrichta
AGGTGGATGGGTGGATGGGTGGGTAGAGGGTTCATGTGTAGTGTATAGATGGGTGAATGGGTGAATGGGTGGTAAATGGATAGGTGGGTGGGTAAATGGTAGATGGATGGATGGGTGGTGGATAGATGGGTAGATGGGTGACTGGGTGGGTGGGTAGGAGGACAGATGGGTGGATGGATGGACATGCCACCTGCTGTGGGCCAGGGTAGTCAAGCACTATGAAGCAGGGTGATCTGTTGCCGTCCTGCACCCACAGCCAGAGCTGAGGCCCAGCCCCCTCAACTGACTCTGCTGTCCTGTCTTCTGTGCTCTGCTAACCCTGTACCAGCAGCTCCCAACCCCAAATCACGTGGCGCTGGCTGCACTCAAAGCACTCATGGGGCAGATGATGTCAGTCAACTGAGCAACCCCAGGCCCCTCCCAGAGAGTCTCATCTAGCTGTCACCATCCAGGAATCTGCACTTTTTTTTTTAGTTGGAGTCTCACTCCATTGCCCAGGCTGGAGTGCAGTGGCACGCTCACAGCCACCCCGGTGTCAACCTGCTGAGCTCCAGCAATCCTTCTGCCTCAGCTTTCCAAGTAGCCAGAATGACAGGTGTGCGCTATGATGCCCAGCTAATATTTGGATTTATTGTAGAGATGAGGTCTCGCCAAGTTGCCCAGGCTGGTCTCAAACCCACGGGCTCAGAAAATCCACTTGCCTCGGCCTCCCAAAGTGCTGGGATGACACGCTGAGCCACCGAGCCCAGCCAATCTGTGCTTTTAACTGACAAATAATTGTGTATATTTATGGGACATATGCCTATATACTTACATATAATCATATATACATATACAATGTGATTTTCTGTATACACTATGAAATGAGTAAATTGAGCTAATTAATATATTAACATCTGCCACTTCCCTTGCTTATGTTTTTTGGTGTGAGATGAACATTTAAAATCTATTATTAGCGATAACAGCATTCTGTGCCATAAATCTCAAAAATGTATTCCTCCTTTCTAGCTGAAACTTTGCACTCTTTCACCAACATGTTGCTCCAATGCCTGGAAATGCTGCAGCAAGCTTGGAACTAAGAGGCAACGACTATGAGGACAAAAAAAAATTCTAAAGATGGAGTCCCTGAAAGGAGGCAAGAGCCTCTATCCTTGGTGGTCGTGCTGGGCTCAGAGCCAGCGCTGGACAACCTGTCTCTGGACCTCCACTCAGAACCTGCCACCTCTGGCCTTGATTATACTGCAGCCACAGCGGTGGTGCCCAGGCCACCATGATTCAGGCTTCCTATTCCATGCCTCAGAAGACATCTTCCCTTGATACAGTGCCTCCTTCGTGGGCTTCAAATTCAGAAAGCGCCGATCCAAAGCCTTCACGTCAACTGGACAGATGCTGCTGGCGTGGATCGTCCACCCACAAGAATCACGTGGAAATCAAACGCCAGCCTCCACTTGTGTCCATCAAACAATGAATGCCCATCTTTGAGTTCCCTGCAGGAAAGAAACGCTCTCACACGTGCACATTCTCAGGCTTCACGTGATGTGGGCCAGGGAGCCCAAAGGTAGGGCTTTGCAGGCGGCTCAGAAGAGGAGAGCTTCCAAGGCACAAGGCGGCCTCATGTCGCCTCCTTCCTGCCGCAAGGACAGAATTCTTTGTCTTCTAACTGCTTTCTACAATTTCTTCCCAAGAAGGAAATGGCAGGTGGAGGGAAGTGGGTGGGTTGGAGAAAGTGGGTGGGTTGTGGGAAGTGGCAGGTGGAAGGGTGGCTGGGTTGCAGGAGTGGCCAGGAGGGGAGAAGTGGGTAGAGTGGAGAAAATGGATGGGCTGGAGGAAGTGGCAGTTGGAGGAAATGGGCGGATTGCAGGAGTAGGCGGGTCGGGAGAAGTGGGTGGAGTGGAGGAAGTGGGTGGAGTGGAGGAAGTAGCCAGGTCGGAGGAAGTGGCAGGTTTGGAAGTGGCAGGTTTGGAAGTGGCCGATTCAAGGCCACAGCTGCAGCAGTGGCCCCAGGCTCAGTCCGAAGGCCCACTCCCACATCTGCACTCTGTGGACTCTGGCTAGCTCCCTGGCACTGGTTCACCTTGAGGACACACGAAGGGCAAGACTGCGTCATCAGCGCTGAGGACTGCCAGGAGTGCTGTTCTGCCAGGCTGCACTCGTGGGCCGGTTTCCTTCTGAGAAGGAAGGCCCGAGGCCAACATGCCACATACTGGTGCCAGTTCCCTCTGGGCAGGCCCAGAGCTCACACTCGCTGCTCTGGCCTGCACTTTGGACATTCTTCCTAACTGGAGGGCACGTCTTGCGCACCAAGTGACCAGACGAGGTGTGGATGCTCATGACCATGCCCAAGGGCGACCAGCTTGATGCTGGTCTTGGTGTGGATTGAAGGGGACCGGCAGCCGCACCCACACCCATGGGTACACTCACAGCCACACCCACACACTCACATTCACACTCACTCTTACACTTACACTCACATCCACACTTATACCCACACCCACACTCACACACATACTCACACACATCCACTCCCACACCTACACTCAAATCCACAGCCATACCCACATCCACTCTTACACCCACACTCACACACACACACTCACGCACTCACACACCATACCCACAGCCACACCCCTCCCAGACTCACACCCCTTCCACGTTCACACCCACAACCACATTCGCGCCCACTCTCACACCCACACCCACAGTCACACTCACTCCCACATCCACCCTCCCACACATGTACGTTTACACACGTTCATACACACACACCCCCACACACATGCCAAGCCACAGGCTGCCGACCTGGGTTACGTGTGGCTAAAGCCCTCCTGGGTCCCCGGAAGCAGGTGAAAGGGGAAGACAGCCCATGGGTCAGGAGAGTAGCACTGGAGACCGAACACCAGCTGCATGGTTTTGTCAAAACCAGCTCCCCCCAGCACAATTCAGGCCAGCAGCAGGTCTCAGTAAGTCCCTGTGAGGGGGCCGATGGGCCCAGGCAGGATGCAGTCTGCGTGCACTCTGACAAGCAGGGTATTGCCCCAGTACCCAGCAAGAGCTCCGTCCAAGAAGCTTGGTGTCAGAGCCCTGCTGTGAACCCCACCGCCCTCCATGCCTCTCACAGGAAACAGGAAGTGGCCCTCCCACACGGCACCCCCCAGCACAAGGGTCCTTAGGGGGCAGCTCAGTTGTGATTATGAGCCCTGTTCGGTTGTTTTTAATAAGACAACAGGAAAAACAAATTGCATTTTCCCCCATTTGAGCCCACATGTTGCCATCCCCGGGACCTGAAAGCTCCAGGTCCTGGCAGGAGTCTGGGATAATCTCCCACTGACTTCCAGGTACTTGCAGGAGGATGAGGAAGCTGTGAACAACACACTTTCATCCACACCCACACCCATACTCACACACACACTCCTTCCCCCTGGGCCCCAATGGATCTCGGTGAGGGTCTTTGTTCCATTTCTGCAGAGCCCACGTTTGGCAAAACTGTGGTGCCCAAAAGCTTGGGCTTTGACATTCAGCTTGGCCTCCATAACCCCTCTGGTCCTCCCACATGGGGACCCCGCCCCAGCCCAGCCTCCCCCATACTATGAGAAGGCGTGTAGGGCTGACACCACCTGCTCTGGGTTCTGTTCAGCACTCACCCGGCGCGGAGGGCTCTGTGCCGGTCATTGCTCCATGGGGAGAGTCGGGGGAGGAACTTCCGGTTCCTGTCCTCAAACAGCTAGTGGCATAGGGACATGGTAGTGGCTCAGGGACGCACTGCCCATACAGGAAAGGGAAGCAGAGGTCATTCGAGAAGCAAAGGGCTCCAGGGACAGGAAGCTGGAGGTGGCCCGCCAATCTGGGGAAATCCCAACAGATTCGTAGGCGGGGACACACTGTCTGGGCTGGACCCTGAGGGCTGGACTAGATTTGGACCGGTTTGATGGCAGTGGGCAAGACAGCCCAGGAGAGAAGGGAGAAAAAGGAATTCCAGTGGGAGGAAGCAGAGGAGCCAAGGCCCAGGAGGCAAAAGCCACAAGCATGTCGGGAGAGTGGGAGGCTGCCCTGTCCGTCTGCAGTGCTGGCAGGCTGCAAGGAGCAGGGAATCTCCACAAACCCCACAGGCAATGGGGAGCCATGGAGGGTATGGAGCTTAGAGTGTGCACATTGTTTAGGCTGTCTGCAAGTGAAGAGGGTGGTAAGGGTATTTGGTGCGGTGAGAACAACTCTTTGCCTATAAACGGATCGCTACTGGAGGAATTTCAGGCACCAAGGGAAATCAGGGAAATATATGAGTATTTGTACTTTATATCACAGCATTTTGGGAGGGGAACTCAGCTAGCATTTCTTTAATGCCTATAACAAGCCAGGCATGGTACATTGTCATTATTGGATCCTGAAAGGTTGGATTTTCTTCCACTGTTTGACAGAAGAAGAAACTGAGGTTCAGAATGGTTCATGGTCCCACAGGGGCACGTGTCGGAGCTAGAGTCTGCATCCACCCAACTCCAGCCCCGGCGATTTTCCCATCAGCCCTTGCTGCTCGGTGCTTTCATGAGTGGCAGGTTGGGCCAGTGGAAAGCGGCAGGGGTGGGAGCCTAGTCTGGGTAGAGGTCTCCCCAAGAGCACCCAGCCCTGTGGCCTTGGCCAAGCTTCTCCACACCCCTGGTCTTCCCCACCTGAAAAATGGGACCCGATCTGTGACCAGAACATTATTTTGAACAGTGGAAGCCTTTGCTTCAAAGTGGAATGATAAATGAGCCATCCTAAAACAAACACAAATAGGAGTGACGGGTTGATGCCCATGTGGAGTCGGGGAGGGCCAAGGTCCAGATGCTCTGGACGGGCTTTTTAACCCCTGCTTTACAGGTAAGAAGACAGAAGTTCAGAGAAGGAGGTGAACGAGGAAGGTTCCTGGGTGCCAGGAGGAAAGGCTGGGATTCTGAGCAGGGGGAGTCTTGCTAGAAGCTGAGATCTCACTGCCACACTCTCCCGTCTTCCTCGAAGGTACCAGCCGAACGCTGCATTTGAGACGGCACATTTACAACCAGCCATCTGACACGAGAGTTAAGGTTCAAATTGGAAACCATGCCCACGTTGGCCCACACTGGATGACAGCCTGCTAGGTAGGCAGATATAAACGCTCCCTTTATGACACCCTGTCACAAGGCGGGGGCGCTAATGTTGCCGGGAGAACATAATTTTCACATTTCCTTACTTTTGCGTGTCTTAATTTGCAACTTAATGTGGCATTATCATAATTTTTTGCATTATGTAATGATTAAAGTGAGGCGTATCATATTTATTGATTTATCTGATTTATTTAAAATGTAACCATTGCCCCCGGGCAGGTGCATGTATAAAATCCAAATGCAACAGTTAAATTGAATCTGGCAGATAAATTCCTCATTAAGGAAAGACATTTCGGGACTGTTGAGACAATGGGAAACGTCTTCCTGGCAGCACCAGGAGGGAAGGAATCCTGCGAGGTCATCCGGTCCAACCCTCTGCCCCTGGAAGACTCACTCCCAACCCCCAAGACTGAGAACCCACCAAGCTTTGTGGCAATCTCCAGGGAAGGCCACCATACGCCACGTTCTCCCACCTCTGCCTTCAGCCCCAAGGCCCACATCTCTTCCCTGGGTCAGCGGCTGTTGGTCCCTGGAGTCCATGCCCCACCATCTCACTCCTTTCGTTCACAGTCATCCCACCCTCAAAGTCCACTCCTCCTTCCGATTCTCATCCAGCCACCTCTCACTCCACACCCTCACCCCCTGGAACACCCATGCTGGAACACCAGGTTCTCCCCACAGGATCTCTGTGTCTCCCGATGAGAAGGGAACTGCCCCAGCATCCCACCCACAGTGGGAACTGCTGGACGTATGGGAACCTTGTGAGAACCTCATTGTCCTGTGAGGGAACGGATGCCTTCCCACATCGCGAGGAATCCCACTGGCCTCGTCACTCCACTCTCCCGGATTCTGGGGGCTGTGCTGGTGTGCAGAGTGGTCGTGTCGAGTGTGTAAGTGGTCAGAGTGGCAGAGGAATGGGCCTTCCTCGCGTCTGCTGTTTTTCTCTCCTTCCTCTCGGCACCCCCGTCCCTTGTCCCCTGGACATGGCTGCCAAGGCTGCCTGGTTGAGTCTTCCTTCCTTGCCTCTAACTTCCTTCCAACTTTCTGGCTCCTCGTGTGGAATTGACACTGCAGATGTGCACTGAAATGACCAGGGAGCCGGGGGACTGGTGACAGGGCACAGATGCCACAAGCAGGACTCAAAGAAGAGCATTTTCCTCACCCTCAAAGGACAGTTCCTGAGCATTCTGATACCAAGGACATTGAGGTCCCGATTAATCCCTCCCAGTTCGTTCCCACATGAGCCCTTGGATCCTCTAACCCTGAACACCAGGAAAATTTAAAAATCTCCTTTCACACCACCAGTCCTCATGGAAGGCCGCTGTCCACATCTCACTTGGCTTCTCCAGACTCCCCAGGTTCAATGCTCCTGTTAAAACATGGAGGTCAGAAGGAACTGGAGTGCAGATGAGCAGCACTGTGTTAAGGAACTGTCAGTGAAAGATCCCAAGCTCTGTAGAATATTTAAGATGGTTTATTCTGAGCCAAGTGTGAGTGACCTAGGCCCGTGCCACCCGACCCCAGGAGATCCTGAGAACGTGTGTCCACTGGTGTTGGAGTGTAGCCATTTGTCTAGATACACGTTTTAGGAGGACAGAGGTGACAGAAAAGCATAAATCAACACCTGTGGGATGAAGTCTGGTTCAGTTGGGGAAGCTGGGACATCTCCAAGCGGGGCTTGCAGGTTATGGGTGGATTCCTGGAGGGAAGGCCTCACGAGGCTTGCTGGAAGGGCAGAGAGAGGCGGCGCGGGGCTGGGGAGACGGCAAACTGGTTACTGAGAGAGAACGTTTCATTCGGGCGTGTGCACCCCCTGGGACCCAGCATTTCTACTTCTAGGCGGGGTCCCCACAGAAACACAAGCGTATGTCACCACGAGGCCAGGGCTGGGGTATTCATGGCAAGGCTACCACACTGTCTAGGACCAGAAACCACCCACACGCTCATCTGCAGTAGAGAGACTAGACAAATGGTGGCATGCTTCCACAGCGGACACAGCGGACACAGCGGCAGTGAGAATGAACAGTCCACAACCACACACAACACCGCAGGTGCTTCGCAGACAGAAGGCCGAGCAGAAGCAGCCAGCCACAGGTGCGCTCAGGCTGGACGGCTGTAGTCACATGAAGCACAAGCCAGACCCAGTTCATCTGCACTTGGGAGTCAGACCTGCAGCTACCTGTGGAAGCCGAAGGGGCTGTCAGGGTACAGGTGACGTGCAGCTCCTTGGTCTGGGTGCTGGCCACATGGGTGCGTTCAGTTTGTAAATACTTGGCAAGCTCTGCACTTAGGAGTGGTGTACCGTCCTGAATGCATGTGAAACGCGATGACACACCCACACACTCACATACCCTCACACACACACACTCAGTGCTGGCCTAGGAAAGCAGACCTTGCTGAGAAGCTCACTGTCTTGGTCAGTTCTGGCTACCAAAACAGAACACCAAGGGCCGGTGGCTCACACTGCAGGCACTGATGTCTCACAGCTCAAGAGCTGGAAGTCTGCGATCGGGGTGCCAGCAGGGTCGGGACCTGGAGAGGGCCCTCGTCCTGGCCTGCAGACGGTCACCTTCTCACTGTGTGCTCAGAGAGCCTTCCTCAGGGTGAGGGGGAGAGAGGCAGAGACAGAGACAGAAAGAGAAGGAGAGAGAGACAGAGAGCGGGGGAAAGAGTGAGGGAAGAGAGACAGACACAGAGAGAGACGGAGAGGCAGAGACAGAGACAGAAAGAGAGTGAGAGAGAGAGACAGAGAGAGAAAGAGAGGAGAGAGACGAAGAAAGAGACAGAGACAGAGACAGAAAGAGACCTTCTTCCTCTTCCCCCAAAGCCACCAGTCCTATCATATTAAAGCCCTGCCCTTCCGACCTCATCTCCCCTTAATTACCTTCAAAGAGCACTGCCTCCAAATACAGTCATGCTGTGTCCTGGGCTCCCCCATGGGAGCTGGAGGGGACCCAGCTCAGTCCCCAGCAGGGGTCATGCCGCAGGGGCGTCAGTGACACACCCACACCGTCGCTAGGCATGGGTTCAGCCTGCAAAGAGTCATGGAGGGAAAGTCGGCTCACCAGGGCCGAGTGGCAGGGACATCTTCCTGGGGGACTCCCGCAAGGCTGCTGGACCAGCAGGGAGGAGTGGTCCTTGTGGGAGGCACAGCCACGGGGGAGGCACAGGACGCCCCTGCCATGGGGAGACCGGCTGGACAAGACAGTCGTCCCATGAGCAGCAGAGGCTGGAGAGGAAGCCGGGAGCCGGGTCCTACTGGGAGTGGAGGCAGGCGGTAGGCAGGCAGGCGATCAGGGAGGCTGGGGCTGGGTGGCAGAGGATGTGGCTGGGCATGGGTGGAGGCAGCAGCGGGAGGCTGGCTAAGGCGGGGCTTGAACGGCACACCCAAGGATGGGCTCCTGCCCTCATGGGTGCTTTCAAGGAAAGCTGCGTAGCTGGTCATCCGCCCAGGCCCCGGCCGGCAACCCCGCTGACAAGGCTTTGCTGATGTGGCAACAACCGGGTCTGCTGAACGAGAAGCCTGTGCAGCCTCTGTGGTCACAAAGGCCCATGCAGTCCTCGCTCAGTCATCTATATGAAGAATCTAGCCGGTCACCTTGGAAACCCCAGCACTTTGGGAGGCTGAGGCGGGAGGATTGCTTGAGACCAGCCTGGGCAACATAGGGAGACTTGCCTCTACAAAAAATCAAAAA
Organism: Carlito syrichta; assembly: GCF_000164805.1. Classification (NCBI taxonomy): domain Eukaryota; kingdom Metazoa; phylum Chordata; class Mammalia; order Primates; family Tarsiidae; genus Carlito; species Carlito syrichta. Next base: position 503,300 of record NW_007232317.1, read on the forward strand.
CTAGCCAGGAATGGTGCTGCACACCTGTAGTCCCAGCTACGTGGGTGGCTGCGGAGGAAGGATCACCTGAGCCCAGGAGGCCAAGGCTGTGGTAAGCTGTGATCACCCCCACTGCATTCCAGCCTGGGCCACAGAGTGAGACCCCCAAATGGGAGAAAAAAGGCTTCATCCTCGGCTCCCAGACCCCTCGGGTCAGAGAGGCCTTGTCGTCCCTCACCCAACATGCCCAACTCAGGACCGCCGTTCACTAAGGGGGTAAACGAATTAAACCTGCATTTGAACGTCTCAGAAATGCTTATAGGTACATCTTGCATGATTTTCAAGGTGGCCTGTCAGTAGCGTTGGCGGCTTCACGGGAGGAGGTGTCTGACTTGTTAGACCCTGCCGCTCAGGTAGCTTGAGAGGGTGGCAGGGGTCCACGCCACCCACGTGGTACCATGGAGTGACAGGGCAGCGTCTCCAAGCCCCAGAGCTTCCCATCCACACAGCCGGATCACAGGCTGACCCTGATTGTGAAATGATGACATGGCATCTTTGTCTCCTCCTGCCAATTGTCATCCTTAACCCGCCACATGCTAGCCTCAGAAAGTGGTAAGCCGACGTCGCAGAGGCCCAGAGTTGTGGCCGAGAAACCACCCCCGACAACGCTGCATGAACTCTTGCTTCGGGGCTGACTCCTCTCAAAACACTCGTTCCAGGAGACCTCGCTTCTAGAAGGCACATGTTCACCAGCAGCCCTTCTTGCCGGGATGGCAGCAGGTGGACGGACCGCTCGGTCTCAGAGATGCCTCCTCCCACCTCTCGGGCCTCCCCCGCTCGGTTCCTCCGTGGGCGCCTGCTCCTCTGCCTGGCCTCTCAACGTGACCAGTTCCGATCTCAGCCTGGACACCTTGTCTCGTCTACACTCTCAGGATGAGCTTCTCCAGGGCCAAAGCTTCACCATTTCCATACCTGTGGCTGCCACACGTGTGTGTTCAGGCCCCGGAGGACCAGACTCAGGCATCCCCTGGCTTCCCACTTCATGCACCTGCCTTTGGCAGCACCTGGGTGAACCTGGGCAGATGCCACTTTCCAGCTCCTGTAGATTAAAAGCAAAGTCCTGGCTGGGTGTGGTGGTTCACACCTGCAAACCCAGCACTTAGGGAGGCTGAGATGGGAGGATCCTTGGAGGCCAGGAGGTCGAGACCAGCTGGGGCGACATAGAGAGACCCTCTCTCTAAAAAATAAAAATGAAAAAATTAACTGGATGTGATGATGCATGCTTGCAGTCCCAGCTACTCACGAGGCTGAGGTAGGAGGACTGTTTGAGCCCAGGAGGTCAAGGCTGCAGTGAGCTATGGCCACACCACCGCACTCCAGCCTGCATGATAGAGCGAGCTATTTTATCTTCAAAACAAGAAAAAGCAAAGTCCTGAAGTCGCCCTTCAGTGGTCTGCACGAGCCAGCCTCTTCCTGCGTTTCTAGCGTCACCCCAGGTCGCCACCACCTCTGTCTCATTAACTCTCTGGCTGTTTCCTCCTGGGCCTTGGCTGTCAGTCCTGCCCAGGACTTCAAGTGCTGGGCTCCTCCCTGTCATTCTGACTTACCCAAAAGTCACCTCACTGGGAGGCCACCCCCGCCCTTCCCATCTCCCACCCACTCTGTCCCACACCCTGCGCTGCTGTCTCGCATCACTCCCGCTGTCTAAAACATGGTTATCACGTGTCTGCTCGCTGGTCTGTCCATCTCCTCCGCCCACGTGTGGTCTCCTGCCTTGGTCACCACCCGGCCCAGGACCCAGAACCAGACTCCACAGAGATGCTGCTGAGCAGAGAGAGAGGAAGCATCCGGGGGTGGAGACACCAAGAACCACACTCCCTCCCCCCTCCACAGAGCTCTGGACCGGCTTTGGAGGGCGCAACTGAGACACTGAGAGGCGGGGACCACAGACGCCCAGGGCCGCTGACGGAGACACAGCCCAAGTGGCCCCCGGCAGACGCCGCGCCCCCAGTGTGAGAGTGGGTGCAGGAGAGACGAGCCTGCGGTCACACCACTGGGTGGAGAGGACATCCTTGTATCCACGAGGTCACAGGGCCCCATGGCAGGGAGACATGCTGGAAAGAGACACGCTCACGGGGCAGGGACAATTTGTTACTCCGGAGCTTTGTACATTTTTATATGAAAGAAAGCTACTTTGAGGAAGCTTCCGGTCACTCTACTGCACATGCTAGGAAGCACAGTAGGACAAACACGGGCCTGTCCACAGGGCGTCCCTTCCAGTCGGTGGAGGACAGCGGGGAACTGACTCAACTCCTTTGTGCTGACCGGCTGCTGAGGCTCATGGCTGTGATCCCAGCACTTGGGGAGGCTGAGGTGGGAGGATTGCTAGAGCCCAGGAATTGGAGACCAGCCTGGCCAACATAGCAAGACCTTGTCCCTACCAAACAAATTTTTAAAGTAAAATAAAAGTAAGCAGCCACCTCTGTGCGGTCAATGTCCCAAGGTGATGTGCATCCTAAGATAAGAAAGGATTTCCCAGAGGCTCAGGCTCCTGAGGGTGTGTCCAGAATGGCTGACCCGGGTCCACCCATAAACCTCCAGCAGGCTGCAGGCCTCAGGATGGCCAGCATGGTCCCTCTCGTATCCCAGGGGGAATCCCTTCTCCTGTCTGGTGTCTCAGGCACCTCTCCCAGGTGATCACCGAATATCCACTCGCTCCTGGAGACACAAAGACACGTCAACATGTCACTCTTCCTGCCACCGTCCTGTGCATGTCACTCCCTCCCACTGACCCCATCTGTCATGCCATCCTGCCCCCTCCCTGCTCTAAGCCACAAAGACATTCCCTGTCACCGAGTTGGTCAGCTGGGACTCACACCGAGTGAATTCAAGTACCGAAAGAGAAGTCCAACCGCATGAAGCCCTCGGGGCTCAATCTTCCTCCTGCTGTGGGAGCAGATGGGGCAGGGCTGCGTCCTGGAAGTCAGATCAGGCCTGTCTGCTGGCGAGAGAGGCGGGTGAGGGCCCAGGGGCCAGGAGCCAGGGCAGGGCAGGACGGAGGTGGGGAGAGGCCACTGCCTCACTGACTCTGCAGTGAGAGGGGCCGCCAAGGTGAGCAGCTCTGACTATGGTTTCAACCGCCCCCCATAGAGGGACAGCGGGACACACACACACACACACACACACAGGCATACTCACACACACAGGCATGCTCACACATACACAGACATGCTCATACACACGGGCATGCTCACACACACACACGGGCACCCTCACACACACACGGGCACCCTCACACACACGCACAGCCACGCTCACACACACAGGCACATTCATATGCACACACAGGCATGCTCACGTGCATTCAAGGGCATGCTCATACACACAAGGACACACACGCACATGGGCACACTCGCATGCACACACAGGCATGCTCACACACACATGCACACTAACACACAAGCACACACTGACACACAGGCATGCTCACACACACAGGCATGCTCACATATAGGCGCACACTTACCCAGCCACAAACACACACACAGGCACACTCACACACACACACACACACACACAGGCACACACTCACCCAGGCACATGCCAAGAGTTGAAGCACCTTGAACACGCGGGGAACCCGGCTCAAGCCCAGAAGTCCGTCTGTCGGGGCGTCTGCCACGCAATACCAGCAGACCGCTCCCTTTGGGCCCTTGGCACTCCAGAAACCAGCACCCCCATCTGCCTCAGGCCTTCCAGAATCAGCTCCAAGAGGTTCCCAGCGGCTTCTCCCCCCTCCCACAGCTCCACTGGCAACCCTGCACGCTCCTTCTCACATGCAACTGCAGCGGCCTCTTCAGGATATGCCGTTCCCACCTCAGCCTCGCAGAGTCTCTCCACCCAGCCAGAGGGAGCCTTCGGGACCCAAGTCAGAGCATGCCACTCCCCGCCCGGGGCTGTCAACAGCCTCTCGCCTCACTCAGTGCAGAGCCAGGGGCCTGGCAAAGGCCTGCAAGGCCCTCACGCACCACCCCCAGCCTGCCCTCTCCGACCGTCTCCTGCAGTCCCAGTGCCCTTGCCATGCCAGGCAAGGGCCCATCCCAGGGCCTTTGCACGTGCTGTTCATGCCTCCTGGAAGGAGTGCTCTTCCCTGACACCCGCGTGGCTGCTCCTCGAGCTGCTCCGCTCTCTGCTCCAATGCCAACCTCCCAGAGGAGCCTCCCCGGCCACTCCACTTAAACACCCCACCGTCCTTTCCCCTCCGTCCCTGGGACTATCTGGCCCCTCCCTCTTGACTGTTTTTTCCGAAGCCGCCACCGTCTCACGCAATGTATATTTATTGTCTGGCTTATTTTTTGGATGTCCCCAGCCTGAGCCAGCATGCCCTTCCATGAGGCCAGGGGCTTGGTCTCTTTTATTTAACATACATCTCCCATCCCCAGAGCCAGGCCTGGCATGGGCAAAGTGCTCCAAAGATAAGTGTTGAAAGTTGAATTGGTGGGGAAGGGAAGAAAAGGGACAGGAAGTGTGACCAATTGTCACGGAAGTCTTTGCCAGGCCACTAGAAAGAATGAAATCACGGATACCGCGAGACACCATCACTCTGAGCAAGTGCTCACGGAAACAGAAAACTGGAAACCACGTGTTCTCCTTCATAAGCGGGAGCTGAGCACTGGATACTCGCAGGCACAAAGGCGGGAACGACAGACACTGCGGACTCCTGGAAGGGGACGGCAGGAATGGAAGGGTTGGAAACCACCTCCTGGGGGCCACACCCACACCTCCTGGGCACCAGGTTACACGGAAGCCCAAGCCTCACCATCACATGCTGTATCTACATAGCACTCCTGCGCGTGTACCCCTTGAATCTACACACATTATAATAACAAACAATAAAGTCTCTGCCAGTCCGGACAGCCTGTGACTGGTCCCCAAGTCCTGCAGCGGATTGACTTCAGCCAGGCCCATCTACCCCCACTCCAGCTTCCACAACCATGGGCTACAGTCTCTGCAGGCCAAAGCCCCATTGGCCTGCCCCTGGGTAAGGCAGGCCCTGGTCAGGAAGGGGAAGGAGACCCCTCCTGCCAGCCGAGAGGGGTCCCCTCACCAGGGCTACACGCCAAGCTGAGACTTCCAAGACCATGCTCATACCTGTGGCAGGTACACACTAGGAGAGCAGACAGAATGCCCTCTGTCTCTGAGCAGGGGAGAGGGGCGACCCCGGCTGGGAATTCCGGGGGAAAGGCATGTGAGTGACTCTTCTGTAGCGGAGACAGGTACACTATCACCAGCTGAGCAAATGGTTTACGTTCTGCTTTTGTCTTTCGTGGGACGGAGCCACGGGGTACAGGGTGTGGCTCTCACACAGCCCGTCGCCACAGCCACACTGTTCCCTGATTCTGCAGATGTCTTAATTTTTCATTTGCATGCTTGTTACAGTATTTGCCATCACGATAGTCATAGATGGAAAGGAGAGCCTTTGGGAGGCTGAGGTGAGTGGATTGCCTGAGCCCGTGGGTTCAAGACCCGCCTGGGCAACTTGGCGAGACCTCATCTCTACAATTAATCAAAATGAGCTGGATGTGGTAAGCACACACTTGCAGTTCCAGCTACTCGGAAGGCTGAGGCAGAAGGATCGCCGGAGCCCAGCAGGTCGAGGCTGTGGCCACTACATTCCGGGAGCGGCCACTGCACTCCAGTCTGGGTGACAGAGTGAGACTCCAACTCAAAAAAAAAAGAAAGGACAAATTGGGAAGAAGCAGCAAAGCCGGGCATTGTCACAGATGCACTTCATAGTTGCTCTTAGGTCTGCTTCCAGCCTAGTCGGCACCCGCCACTAGTCCGTCCATTGAGGGCGGGAGCTGTGTCCACCTTCCAGGCCCTCCTTCTGAAGCTTATGAGTGGCTCCTAAGTAACCTGGCCGTTACGAGTCACAAGTGTTCCGTTGCCATCTGGGCTCAAGGCAGGCAGGAGACATCAACCAAGATGGCGCCCCAGAGACTCCCATCCAAACAGACCTCCCCGCCAGCACTGCCATGGATGGGACAGGAGGTGGAGTCGAGGTCCCCCAAAAGCCCCACGAAAATGCACATTTGGGCCATGCAGCTGTCACACACAGGCACAGTGCCACCTGAAATCCAAGGAGACAAATCCTGGGATGGGGGATTCTCAGGGGTGGCGGGTGGGGACAGGCATGGTGGACGCTGAGAGGTGCCACCCAGCACCCCCTTCAAAAAGGGCAGGGACGCCGAGAGCACAGTTGGAGGGTGGCTTCCGGCATCAGCCCCTTCATGGTAGCCTTCAGCTGCAGGCCCACCAGAAGCCTAGAGCCACAACCTTCCAGGGCCAGCTTGTACCCAATGACTGTGAAGGTAAGCATGTAGGGACCAGGCTTCAGTCCGGCATGGGGCAGCTCTGCAGAGTTCTCTCAGCCCCAGCGCTCCGGGGGCCCGCGGGTCATGGCCAGCGTGCATCCCCGACCGACATCTCCGCACCGGGGACCCCATCAGCGAGTCCCTGGGCAGACCCAGATGTCAAAGGGGAGTGGCATGGTCCCCAGGACCCTCAATTCACAATGCCCTCATGGCCAGGGCTGCCTGAGCCCGACCTTCCCATGACCGACCTCAGAGAGCCTGCTGTCCAAGCCTGCTCCGTCCCACTCCCCACTCTAGCAGGGCACCCCTTGCCTTTGTGCAATACCTTCCCCCCAGGTAGCAGCAGGTATTGTTTACAACCATGGTTACCAGGGCACAGCTGGGCCCACAAAGAAAGGATGTCATGGTGATCTGTGTCCAGATGGCAGTCAGCACCACCCAGAGGGTCAGATCTCCAATCCAACCCCTCGGTGTTCCTGAGAAGCTCACTGCCCATCCCCTCAGGCTCCCGGATCAACTCCAGGTAGCCGTGGGTCCCCACAGAGTCGCCCCTCAGGACAGAAGGGACTTGTGGAAGGAAGAAAGCATGTGAGGGCCGAAAGCCTGGGCTTGGACTCCCCGGATACTCTGCTGGGCAGGACCTGAGATGGCTCATGGCTGTCTCCACTCCGTTTCACGTGTAAAAGAAAGTGACAACAGATGCCTGGGTCCACGGAGATGCACTCAGCTGCAAGTCACCAAAGCAAGCTCCAGGAGATTTAAGTCCCAAGGAGAGCAGTCGTCTTTCTCAGCAAGGCCAAAGGCCGCTGGGATGCCGCTGGCCCCTGGTGTACCCATCTCCACTCCGAGAGGCTCCCTCAGACGCCTCTGCCCTCACGCCCAAAAGAGGGCCGCCCTCACGCCCACCCAACAGGAGGGGAAAAGGCGCCTCTTCCCCAGCACAACTGCAGAAGAAGTGTATGTGCACACACTTGCGTGTGTGTGCATGTGTGTGTATGGCTGGGGCAAGTTGGTCACTTGCGGAGGGAATGGCCAGCAGTGTCTGCTCTGGGAAAATTCAGAGTCCCTGAGATTCAGAAACCGGGAAAATCCCACCCCAATCCACAGGGAGGAAGTCTCAAGTGACACAGAAAGAAACACAATCTGCTGGGGCCCCTGTGCCTGTCCCTGGACCCGGCACCCCCACCGGGGCACGCCTGGCTCCAACAGGCTCAGCCACAAGGCTCCATCTCCAGCCAACTAACACAAGCAGCAGGGAGGATGGGTGCCAGGTGGACAGCCAGCCGGGACCCCCGCATGTCCCCCCATGTCACTCAGTGCAGTGCATGGCTTCTTTAGCAGATTGGTCGTTGGGAAAGGCGTGTGGGCCTCCCTCAAGCAAGTGTGCAGAGTTCCTTGCCCAGAGCTGCGCTCTCTGCATTTTGCGTTTGTCTTCTTCAGGAGGGAGCTTCAGTGACGGGCGTGAGCCAACCATGACCTCAGGAGCTACACAGAGCACGTGGGGGACAGGACAAAGTCGCTCCCCATGGGAGGACACGTCTTACATGCATGTTTTCCTTCTGCAACGCTTGCGTCTTCATTCCTGTGGGTCTGGGAGGAAACTGCCCTAGTTCCTGCATGTCAGGGGCTCTATGTGATTTCCCTGGGGCAGACTCTGCTGGCTGCTCACTCCTCAGGCAACCATCTTCCTCCAGATGCAAACACACACGTGCACACACACACACGAGCACACACACATGGCCACACACATGCATACAAGTGCCCACACACATGTGCTTCTTAGTGGCTGGCAGAGCCACAGTCTTGTTCCAGCGTCACTCTCTGCCCAGCTGGATATTCAGGGAAGGCGCCCCTCTCCCCAAGACCACCAGGGAATCCAGTACAACGGGCTGAGGCCAGCCACAGTTGTTTCAACTCCTTGGATGCTGATCCGCGTAGGGCGAACACCTGACCCAACATTGGCCCGTGAGATCTAAGGAACCACCCACTGGGAAACTTTGGCTAATGAAAAAGCAAACAGAAGGGAACTTCTTTTTGCTGGGCGTCACCGAATCTGCGTGTGATGTCTGGAACCACAGTAGCCACCTGTGACTGTGAGGGAAACTGGACCCATGGGGTGGATTGGTCGATCAAACAGCAGAGAGGCTGAGATGTCTGTCCTCAGGCTGAATTACACAACCCTGGAACTGCCCTCACCCTAGATAGCTTGTCCATGAGTGAATACACCCCACATGAGTTGTTCATCTCACTTAGGTTATTTTCACTTACTTGTAGCCAAAAGCCTTCTACTGACAAAAGCTCAGCACGCCGAGTGTCAGGGTCCTGAATCTTCAGTAGGGTGACGTTCTCAGCCACACCATGGACCAGTTGCCTCCAGCAGAGAAGAAAAGCCTAGAACACCCAACAGGTGACCTTGTCGAGGAGGCTCCAAGGACAGTTGGCCCCACGGGGTATTTTCAGGAGAAGCAGGTGGCTCGTTCTACCAGCCTGGGGAGGGTGAAGCCAGACCCAAAAGGGAAGGCATGGGTTCACTCAGGAGTGGCCTCTGCTGTGGCCAGACAGGAGCTTGGCTCCCACACAAGAAAGCTCACAGAGGCAGGAGCATCGCACACAGGCATGAACACCGGGATCCCCCTTTGGTGGCCCTATCCATGGGGACTCGGCCTTCCTTCCTAAGAGATTTTAATCCTTGTCCCAGAGCAAGGTGTCTACCACATGGGGGCCTGGTGGTCTCACCCCATAAAGGACTTCTGGAACCTGTCCTAGTACCTCCCAGGGCTGTTCTGGGATTGAGTGGGCAGATGATGAAACCACTCGTGTACTGACATGTCCTACACATCGGGTGCTGTTCTTGGCACTTAAGTATTTATCGACTCCCCAGATGTCGACATCAACCTGTAATCTAGGACCAGTATTATCCCCACTTCACTGAGGATGAGACTGAGGCACAGAGAAGCCAAGTAACTCACCGGAGATCACAAGCTCAGGGGTAATGCTGGGATCGGAACTCAGGTGGGTGGATGTCAGAGGCTGTGCTCTGTGGCACGGCACTGTATGACACAACAGGCCAAAAAATCCAGCCAGACACGGCAGCTAATGCCTGTAATCTCAGCAGTTTGGGAGACCAAGGCGGGAGGATTGCTTGAGCCCAAGAGCTCGAGGCCAGCCTGGGCAACATAGCAAGACCTCATCTCTACAAAAAATAAATTAAAATAAAAGGGCAGTCGAGCATGGTGGTGTACACCTGTAGTCCAGCTACTCAGGAGGCTGAGGTGGAAGGATCTCCTGAGCCCAGGAGGTCAAAGCTGTGGTGAGCCCATGACGTGCCACTGCACTCCAGCCTGGGCAAAAGAGAAGGAAAAAAAAAAAAAAGCTGAGAACTCACAATTGCACACTCCAGGCAAGTTGCCTCAAAGACTCACAAAGGCCTAACGTTCCTGGGAAAAGTACAGAGTGCCTTCTGGACCGCTGGACACTGTCTTCTGAGGAGACAAAAAGATACACGCAGCCTGCAAGGGGATCGTCTCGTAGATGCCGACGACACCCACCCCTCCGTTCCCCGATCCCTGCTCTCCAGGCCCAACCCAACCCCAGGAACTTTCTGGGCCAGCAGGTTGTAATGAGCCCAATTGAGCTTAATGAGCTTGTCATGTTTCATCTCTGCCATGGCCCAGCAGAGGAGCACTACCTGGCGAGCACTCCACACACACGTGCACACACACAACAGAACGATCCGAAGTGTCTCTTGACTCAGGTGTGGCCAGAGCCGATCCATCAACGGCACAGACACTCTCCCAGTGGCATCTGACAGGGACAAGACAGGGAGAGGCCGTGGCTTCTCCGCCCCTGAAGGTGGGCTGCGGTTGGAAAAGCTCCATGTTCCCGGGCTCGGATCTGCAGCTCTTTCATCATCCTCCTCCCGTATCCTGATATAAGTGTAATACGGATCACCCCAGTCAATTAATCAGTCTGTAATTAGGAACTGACATGAGCATTTACTACCATCAGGCTTAATTTATATGATTACAGATGATTAAATAAAATGTAATTGCACGAACAGGCAATTTGTTAGGCATGTCAAGACCAAGCCGTATCACCTAGGGCTGGGACCACCCGACACCCATCCGCGGCCGGTCAGGAAGCCGGTCTGGAGAGCAGCAGAGCCCTGGGGTCCTGGGACACAGCTCTGAGGATGCCTGAGGAGGGGGAAAGTGAATCAGACCCCAAGAGGGCCTGGGAGGACTGGGGAAGGGAGCCAGGCCCCACGGATGTGGGGGCACCTCGGTGCTCAGGTTTTTTTCTTCGAGCGATCACCTGGGTTTCCAGAACTCTTCACACTACAAAGAAGAAAGAGGAAGAAGGGCCGTTTGAATGGCACGCCCTGGAGCAAAACTGGGTACAGGGTTTACCTTTTGGTCCGCTGATCCCAGCACGGTGACCCCTGTGCATGCAGGAGGGTCCCCCACCCAGCAGCCCACAGTGCTGCTCCAGAAGCCCTCCCAACCCTGAAGGAAGGCTCACTCACTCACGGGGTGTCCACCCGACGGACACACCCGCATTCACGAAGGAGAAATTCCCAAGGCCATGTCCTGCCTTCTCCATGGTATCCCTCCTCCTGTTGTTAGGTTTTCTCCCATCTGAAAGTTAAATGTAGCATTGATCCACCGAGGGCCAACGAGGGTCAGGCACTGTACTGGGTGCCTTCCTTCACGACCACCAGATTCACAATGATAGCAGGGGAGGCCCAGTGAAGTTTAAATTTCAGATTTTTTTAAAAAGAGTCATGTTTTCAGTGTTTGTATGCCCACACAGGGCAACCTTATGCCACATCTGTCTTCTCATAAAGTCCTCAAAACAATTCCACAAGGCCAGGCATGGTGGTTCACATCTGTAATCCCAGCACTTTGGGAGGCCGAGGCAGGAGGATTGCCTGAGGCCAGGAGTTCAAGACCAGCCTGGGCAGCAAAGTATTTTTTTCCAAAAAAAATAAAATAAACTCTGTGAAGGGTGGCCCATTTGTTTCCGTCAAAAACAACTCACCCAGAATCTTGGCTTCTTCTCCCCACCAACCCCCTACCCCAGGGAGTCCCCGTCTCGTCCACCTGTGCCTGGAGAACCCTCTTCAGCCATCAACATTCGGGCAGGCTTGGTCTCTCTCGGAAGCCGCTCCGCCCTCTCTGATCCCACAGCTGCCTGCTCATGTCTCTGTCACAGTCTTGGGTCATCGTTTAACTATTACCTTTTCTATAACCCTCCACACAAGAGGGACGCCCCCAAAGACCTGGGAAGTTGACCCACTCGCTGTCTGGTCCCATGCCAGGTGCACGGTCAAGCCTGAACAGAGAAAAGAGGCTGAGACGTGCCCAGTCTTGCACAGCTGGAGAGGGATGGCACCTGGATTCAACACAGGCTCTGCAGAACCCAGAACTTACTCCCTGAGCGCCTCCCTTCCTGCCTCTTTATGGGAAACGTGCTCACAGAAACGTGCACCCAATTGCAGAAGCAATGAGCCCACACAGAACGCCACGCGCAGAACCGCAGGTGGAAATACTGGGCTCCCACCACAGCCCACTGCATGGCTCGGGAGAGGGGAGGGAGAGATTTGGGCAGAGGGGCACGGGAGAGGGGAAGGGGGATTTGGACAGAGGGGCTGGTGAGGAGAATGAACCACGACCCGACCTCACACCAGAAGTTAATCTAAGGTGGACAATCAAACCAGAACAATGACATTTCTAGAATAAAGCAGTGAAGAATGTCTTCTTCCATGGTTGCTAGGCCAGGGTTTCCTAGACAGAGCACAGAAACAATATCCATAAAAGAAAAAACTGGCAAATGGGACTTTCCCAAAATTCAAAAGTTCTGCCTACCAAAAAATACTGTTTAGAAAAGGAATAGGCAAATCACACCCTGAAGGAAAATATTAACCAAACACATATCTAGCAAAGGCTGGTATCCAGAATATAGAATCACCCCCACAACTCAAGAAAAAGAAGACAAATGACCCAGTTAAGATTGGACAATAGGCTCAAATGTCTAGATCCCATCTAATTCCGTGTATGTGGCATTCTGGGAAAGGCAAGACTTTAGTGACAGAACACAGATCAGTGGTTACCAGGGGCAGAGGGTGCAGACTGCAAAGGCTTTAAGAACACTGTTGCAGGAACAGAGCAACAATGGTCCTGTATCTTGATTATTGTGGTATTTAAATAACAATACTCATTTGCAAAATTTATAGGAAAAATACCTAAAAGAGATGACTTTTATTGTACATAAATTATGCCTCATTAAGCCTGACATATATATATATATAATTTTATTTTAAAGATGTGGGGTACAATTCAGGATTAGGTATACAAGTGGACATGATACAGGTAAAGTTGGGGCCTCCCTTTGGTCCCCACTTTGCCTGGTTTGAGATCAGGTGCCCTTGTTCATGTTGTTTCCCCCTCCCACCCCTCCCCAGCAGTATCCCACGACTGCCAGTGCCTCTCTTATAGTATGATGGTAAATGTTCAGGGTCCGCTTATGAGTGAGAACATGTGGCACTCTGTTCTTTGTTTCTGTGATAGATCACTGAGTATGATAGACTCTAAACCCATCCAAGTTGCTGTGAAGTCCATTTGCTTGTTCTTCTTTATGGTTGCATAATATTCCATTTTTTTATCCAGTCCAGTTTTGATAGGCAGGACGATTGGCTCCCTGTTTTTGTTATTGTGAATAGTGCTGCAATAAACATGCATGTGCAGGTATCTTTTTTTGTAGAATGATTTGAGTTCCCGTGGGGATATTTCCAGAAGGGAGATTACAGGGTCATATGGAAGGTAAATTTCTAGTTCTTTTAGGAATTGCCTCACTGTTTTCCATAGAGGTTGTACTAGCTTGTATTCCCGCCAGCAGTGTAGAAGCATTCCCTTTTCTTGGCATCCTTGCCAGCATCTGTTGTTTGTTTTATTAATGAGGGCCATTCCTACTGGGGTTAGGTGGTATCTCAGTGTGGTTTTGATTTGCATTTTTCCGATGATGAGTGAGCCTGAGCACTTTATCATGTGTCTGTTGGTGTCCGTATATCTTCTTTTGGGAAGTGACTATTCATGTCTTTTGTACACTTTTAAAAAACTTTAAAAAAAAATTTTATTTTAGAGATGTGGGGTACAATTTAGGGTTAGGTGTACAAATATTCATCATTCAGATACCCTTGTTGATGAGGTGTGCCCCCCATCCTCCAGCAGATTCCCACTACTGCACATCCTTTTCTTACAATGTTACGATCATTGTTCAAGGTTTGCTTATGAGTGAGAACATGTGATACTCAGTTCTTTGTTTCTGTGATAGATCACTCAGTATTATAGACTCTAAGTCCATCCAGGTTACTGTGAAGTTCATGATTTTGTCCTTTTTATGGCTGAACAATATTCCATCATGTACATGTACCACTTTTTTAAATCCAGTCCTCTTTTGATGGGCAGCACAGTTGGTTCCATGTTTTTGCTATTGTGAGCAATGCTGCAATAAACATACATGTGCAGGTATCTTTTTCATAGAGTGAATTGAGTTCCTCTAGGTATATTCCCAGTAGGGGGACTGGAAGGTCATAAGGAAAGTCGATTTTTAGATCTTTTAGGAATCGCCAAACTGTTTTCCAGAGAGGCTGTACTAATTTACACTCCCACCAATAGTGTAGAAGTGTTTCCTTTTCGCCACATCCTCTCCAGCATCTGTTATTTTTTGAGTTATTGATGATGACCATCCTGACTGGAGTTAGGTGATATCTCAGTGTAGTTTTAATTTGCATCTCCTTGATAACCAGTGGTACCATGTGATGTGATTGCTGGCACACTCGGACAGTTTGCATTTCCCTAATGACTAAGGACCTGGAACATCCTTCCATGTCTGCAGGTATTGGGAGGCGCGTCTGTTCAAGTCCTTTGCCCACTTTGAAATTAGGTCGCTTTTCCTTTTTGTTGCTGAGCTGCAGGAGCTGTTGTGTTTTCGTTTCATAATTTCTTGTCCTTTTCCAATAGAAGTTATTTCTTTTTCTCCTTGGATCTCATCGTTCACCGATTCTACCTCCCACTGGATCCCCAAATGCTTCCCGGATGCTATTGCTGATGTCCAGGCAACGGCATCTTTCCCAGGTCCACCGGCCTCTTGGCTCTCCCTGCCCGAGTCCGTTCTCCACACCAAAACACGGCACCGCTGATGCCATGCTGCTGTCTTGTGACGACTTGTCTCAAAATAGTCCAGCTGTTCTCCAGTTGCTCGTTTGAAGTCTTCAACTTCTTTGCATGGTTTTTAAGGCCTTCTGTAACCTGCCTTCTGTGTACCTCCAGCCTCCTCTCTTGCTGTTGTCTAAAAATCTAGGGCATGTCTCTGAGTCTCTCTCCGCCCACCCCCCATTCCCCCAGGGATTTGCATACAAAGCCTTGTTTTGTTATTTTGTAAAACTCTAAGAAACAGAGTTCGTCGCTTGTAACTTAGCACATCTTCACTCCCATCTGCTCCAATCCCATCCTCTGCTTTGCATGCTCCGGGAGTGGGGGGTTCCTCCCTGACTCCTGCACAAAGCACCCCAGGGGCCTCCTGCACTTACCATGTGTGGTGTCATCACCTGCTTCATTGCCCCCTTTCCCAGCTGTGCCAAGTCTGTCCTTTTCCCTCACTGTGTCCTCACAATGCTTGGCACAGACTCCATGCACATCATGACTCATGGTGGTCTTATACCTACCTCACTGAGCTAACTGTGCCTGGCAACCTGCAGCCGCCAAGCCTCTGTTTCCATGACTCCCTCCACCAGGAAGTCCCTCTCTGGCTCTCCCACACTTTTTTCCCCAACGTTTGACTATGACAGTCTTCAAGCACATAGGAAAATTGAAAGAATTACCCCATGACCCAGCAGATGTATACCAGAAAGAATTAAAAGCAGGGCCTGGAACAGATGTTTGCACACTACGATTCACTGCAGCATTATTTACAATGGCCAAAAGACAGACGTGACTCAAGTGTCCATCAGCAGATGAGTGGACAAGGAAGGTGTGGTCTACAAATAGGAAGGAAAATTACTTGACCATGCAAAGGAAGCTCTAACACATGCAATGACATGGAAATATGATGCCACGTGAAATAAGCCAGACACAAAAGAGCAAATATTGTATGACTCCACGTTTATGAAAATGTCCAGAACAGGCAGATTCATACAGACAGACCATAGATGACAGGTTTTCCAGGTCTGGAGAGAAAGGAGGATGAGGAATTACTGTTGATAAGTATGTTAATGCTAAGTACTGTTAATAAGTGAAAAATTACGGAATTTCTGTCTGGGGTGGTGAGAAGGTTGTGGAAATAGATGATGGTGATTATCATATAACATTGTAAATGTAATGAATGCCCCTGAATTGGACACTTAAAATAGTTACAATGGAAATGTTTATGTTATGTATATTTTAACCACAATGCCTAAAAATTGAGCATATAGTATACCAAAATCCATTGAGTTATACACTTTAAATGAGTGGATTATATGGCCTGTGAGTTATGTCCCAGTAAAGCTGTTTAAAAATAGATTATAAAGCAAAAACATCAAAAATCAGTGATGGAGAAGAAAAGACAGCCACTGAAATTAACCTGGCACTTGTGGGGGTCCTGAACGTCCAGCATCAACTAAAGAATTCGTGAACTGGAAAGTTGCAATATGAGATTCATTCAACATAAAACAACAAAGAAAAAGAACTTTAATGTGAAAAAGCGAGGTGTGCCAGACACAGGTAATAATTAATGGTGAAGAGAAAAATATTCAAAGAGATAACAGTTCACAATGTTCCCCTAACGGAAGAAAGAGATTTGCCTTCAGGTTAATTGCCAAGTAGGATAAGTAAAAACAAAGCTACTCACTATATATATTATAGTGAAGCTACAAAACATTAAGGATAAAGAGAAAATCATAAATGCTATCAGAAAACACAAACTGAAAAGAAAACAATTAGACTGAGAGCAGACTTCTCATTAGCAACAACAGATACCACAGGGATGGAGTAAAGAAATACATCCAGATGTATCAGTAACAGGTGAGACAAATAGGAGGGAAACATTGTGTTGACTGGCTCCAAAGCACACAAATCCATATCACATATAATTTATAACCTATATGTATATGATAGATAGTTTGTATGAGTACATATGTAATATATGAGAAGACACCAGAAAACAAAATTTATTTATTGAAAGCTGTGTATTTATTCTTACACATTTAAGCTTCAGTTACCTTCAAAGTCCTCGCCATTTGATGCAGTACACCTATCAAGATGTTTTGTAACTTGTCCATGTTGATGCCTTTTAGTGCTTCTGCCATTTTTGTTTCACCTTTTCCTCATCGGCAAAACATTTTCCTTTGAGCTCCTTTTTCATCTGGGGAAACAAAAAAGAGTTGCTCGAGGGGACATCGGGTGACCAGGGAAAGTGGGGCATGGGTATCATGCCATCTGGGGTCAAAAACTGCTGAACACTTGATGTGGGGTGGGCAGGTGCACTGGTAAGTCACCCCTTATGAAATGGAAAATGCACTGAGAGAATCTCAAAAAAAAAAAAATTCACTGAAGCCGAACACAGCCTGTCACAACAATGCTAGCTGATCCACTGAAGCCGATGGGTTCCTAAAACGCTCACCTAGGAGGGGAAACCTGTCCTACAAGGGGCCGCCCTCCAAAAGATAACCCTGGGGTTTTTTGGGTCCCCCTCAGATATGTACATAATAACAATATGAAACCACGGGCTTAAAGAATTCGTGCCAAATTCAGTGTTTGCTTCTGGGGAGGAAGAGGGGGTGGTAGGGTAAGGATGGGACAAATAATAACAAAAACGAACAAATATTAACACATCTTAATTCCGTGGTGGGCACATTGTTTTATTCATTCTCCCTGTCTGCCGCCCAGGCTGGAGTGCTGTGGCACGATCACAGCTCACTACAACCTTGACCTCCTGGGTTCTGGTGATCTTCCTGCCTCAACCTTCTGAGCAGCTGGGACCACAGACTTATGCCACCACACGTGGCAAATTTTTTTTATTTTTTGTAGAGACAAGTTCTCGATGTGTTACCCAGGCTGGTCTCAAGCAATCCTCCTGCCTCAGTCCCCCCAAAGTGCTGGGATTACAGGCATAAGTCACCGCTCATGGCCTTCTTTCTTTTTTAAAAAAAGTGGAAAAAGAAATGGCAGAGACTTGAGCAGGTTGTTCACTTGTGGATGAGAAGGAGCCAGGAGAGGGACAGGAGGAAGGGACGGCGCAGAAAGAGAGAAGGGAGTTGTAGGGAACTAATTAACGAGGTTCTGAAAAGCAAGAGGACGAGTCCACACCTCAAAGAGTCAGACACACCGTCCACCACAGGAGAGTGGGCACAGACACCCAGGGACATGCGGAGCTGCTGGTCAGTGGCATGGTCCTGCAGGCTCCACCATGGGTTGGGCAGCAGAGCTTGGCTTCAACCTGACCTTGTGCTGTTGGCAATACGGAAGATGAAGCTCCACACATGCTCCCAATGGATGCTCTGTCTTTGGAGAGGTCCTGGGCACCTTTGCACAGCCTAGATTCCACAGACTCACAGCATCAGATCAAGAAGGAACGATTTACCCTCACTTTGCCTATGGGAAGCCGGAAGTTCAAGGAGGGAAAGGAATTGCTCCAGAGGACACTGCTGGCCAGGGGTCAAGCCAGGACCATGGAGAACTGAACGGTCACGATGTCCCAGAACTCCCACTGGAGGACATATTCTGAGTCTTGTTTTATAAACGTGTGATAATGCCGGCCCTGCCTCTCCTGAGGACTGATGACACAATGGAATAAGACAATTCAGAGAGGGAGCACACTTAGGAACCATAAACCCCTGTAACACGGCCCATCACAGTACCAGGGTGCTTTGTATCATCTTTGAGAAAAAAAATTTTCTCCCTTGTGGCCACCCAGCATCTCCACCTCTGTGAGGAATTGTCCAGACTTTGGCTCTTTTCCCCTATATCTGGCTTCTTCCCGCCCCTCCCTCCAGGAGTAGCCCCTGGCCAAGATATGCATGGTCTCTGCAGGATATGCATGGTCCCAGGAGTGAGTCGTGGGGTGCAGGTGATTGAGCAGAGCTGGGAACATTGTGGGTGGCACCCTTATTCACTGTGACTGTAACCACAGTTGAATGATTGACTTGCTTGATTATAAAACAGTTTGCTGTACTGTCATGCGGGGTGGATTCTGTCTTCACCCACCAGCCGCCATCGGTTCCTCTTGTAAATTCTAATAAACCAGTGTCTTTCCCCACTGGGTCTCTGGGTGATGTCTTTGGAATAGATAAAGAACCTTTTACACAAGTCCTCTCAGATTTGGAATGACCACGTTACAACCTCCTCTGGTGTCAAGCGGATTCTTCGCCCGTGGGTAGAGCTGCCTCCCGCCACAGAAGCTGGGACGCCACATGCTTTTCAGTCTTGCTTGCAGCTTGGGACAGACCAGGGACCTGGATGCACAGGTCTTAGACCATGGGTCAGGAGTAAGGGATCAAAGAAGCAGGGAAGGAGAGAACACTTTCCTCTATGGTGTCCCCCAGGGTCTGGGCCAGCAGAGTAAGGACTTGAAGGAAGCATTCAAGGTCCCCAATAGCCAACTCCTCCCCAGACTTGTTCCCTGGCATGTTGGGTGGCAGAACTCCAGTGGGATCCCTCGCCTTCCTCTCAGCTGGTTCTTCAACCTTTCCAGAAACTTTTTAAAATTTGTTGTCCAGAAATTTTTGAATTTTGAATAAATTCCTCCTCTGTTTAAATAGCCAGGCTAGTTTAATCTCCTTACAACGATGTGGGGAATGGCTTACACGAATAACTTCCACTACAAAGGTTAGGTTGAAATTGTTTTCTGACACTTAATGCGGTCGTCTTCAGGATTCTGAAACTTTTTACTTTGTGCAATGCCTCACTCCCTGTTAGCACTGGATCAATTCATCCAATCTATACTTTGCCAGAGGAAGACCGAAGGAACAGTTGCGAAGCAGGGGCTTTCTTGGTAGCTCAAACAGTAGAGAGTCAAGTGAAGACAAGAAGGCCAGCTTCCTTTCATACATCCTTTTAATCTTCTCCTTGCAGGCTCCTGCCTCTTACGTAGAAGAGTCAGCCCCTGCCTCGGACTGTGACAGTAATGCTTCAAGCCCAAGTCCAGGAGGAAGTAGGAGAGAATTGGAATTACATCTGTCACATGTTTGGTGGGGCAGATATCCCGTGACAGTATCTGGCCCACACCCACGGGTATCCAAGGTGCATGCCGTTTCTTCTAGGACTCCTAGATGGGTTTCTGCTTAGGCAGGGACTGCAGAGACTAATCACTAACCAGTGCCAGATGAGTGCTGAAGAATCACCAGTTCCCTTGTAACCTATCACTGGGAGGCAGGAGCTGGCTATGATCTCACACTTTGAATGAGCCAGTGACTCACAGGGGATATGGTCCAGGTTCCCCAGGGGATGCCTGAAGCAGCGGATAGTATCAAACCCCATGTACACTGTGCTTTTTCTAGCTGATAACCAAGATGGCTACTAAGTGACTAACAGATGGGAAACTCACAAAGCATACACTAGACAAAGGGGTTACCACATTCAGGGCAGGACAGAGTGAGACAGCACAAGATTTCAGCACGCTACTCCGAGCAACACACAATGTAAAACTTACAAATTGTTTATTTCTAGAATTTTCCATTTAACATTTTCGGGTTGTGGTTGACGGCCCTCATTCTGAACCTCCCAATGACGTCAGCCTCATGAGTGAATTCCCGTTCCTGTAAAAGAGGCTGAAGGGTGCACCCCAGTGCCTTCCGTCCTTCTTCCTTCCACCAGGTGAGAACACAGCACTCACCTTCTGCTGTGTGTGGATGCAGCAGCAAGGCTCTGTCTGGGGAGCAGGGCACAGCCCTCACCAGCCACTGAATGTGTTGGTGCCTTGATCTTGAACTTACCCCCAGAACTGTGAGAAATAAATTTCTATTGCTCATAAACTAAGGTATGTATAAGGTATTTTGTTACAACAGCACAGATAAACTAAGACATAAGTTAGTACCAGGATTGGGGTGCTGATATAACAAATACCTAAAAATGTGGAGGCAGCTTTGGAACTGGGTAATGGGCAAAGTCTGTAAAAGTTTGGAGGACCAGGCTACAAAAAGCTTGCATTGCCATGGAGGAGAAACTATGAATAACGATTCTTGTGAGGGCCCAAAATAACAGAAAAGCTGTAGAGAAAGCCTCACTCTTCTGAGAGATTACTCAAGTGGTGGAGATCAGAATGTCGGTAGAAATATCGATGGTAAAGGCCATTCTGATTTGGTCTTAGAAATGAGGGATGTGTTATTGGAAACTGGAGGATAAGCCATCCTTGGTAGAAAATGGCAGGGAACTGGTCAGGTCCTAGTCCTTTGTGGAAGGCAGAATGTCACGTGTTAGTTCCCTATGTCTGCTTTAATGATAAAATACAAACTGGGCAACTTAGATTGACAGATATGTATCTCTCTCAGTATGGAGGTCAGAAGTCCAAAGTGAAGGTGTCGGTATGTTTGTTTTTTCCTGAAAACTCTGAGACAGCATCTGTTCCATGCCTCTCTCCTAGCGTCTGGCAATTGCCAGCAACCTTTGGCATTCCTTGACTCGTAGATACATCACTTCAGCCTCTGCCTCCGTCACCTCGTGCTGTTCTTCCTGTGTGTATCTGTAGCTCGGTGTCCAAATTTCCCTCTTATTTTAAAGACAGCAGTCACTGGATTGGGGCCACCCTAATTCAGTAACCACCTTATCTTAACCTGAGGGCATATGCAAAGACCGTATTTCCAAAAAATGACCACACCCACAGGTACCAGAGATTAAGACTTAAACATGTTTTTTAGATGCAATTCAACCCACAGCAAATATTATCTCCTAAACTTCTCACAGAAACCTCATGAAGTCCATGTAGTGAACATCTTTGAGATCACCGACTCAGCATATAATCTCACCCCATAACCCATTTGGCCATTTGGCTCCCTTCTGTCTTTTTGTGCTTATTTACCTGCTGCCTTTTGTCATTAGCCCATGTCCAAAGACCTACTTCTTGTCTTTTATGATATTGAGGCTGAGTGTGAGCACGTGACCCACACTGACTATCTTCCTGTAATTTTTGGATTTGAGACCTGAAAAAGAATCCAGGCTACCTGCAGCAGCTAGAGTGGTAAGTCCTAGCAGTATTTCCCACTCTGATAAAATTACCTCTGCTGAGATAGATGAAAGTGAACAGCCAGGGGTAAGCTGGAAGAGATAGAGAACCTCGTGGTTTCTAGTCCCCGGTTTTAGTTGTACCTGAAGCTTCCTCACTACAGTTTGACTGTTCAATCTTTCCTTTGATTCCAAGAATCAATAAATCTTCCTCTTTGCTAAAGCTGCCCAAAGTTGAGTTCTTGTTACCAATAAAATAATTCTAATAAAGATTAAATACTTGGGACTCAGAGAGAGTCGAGGTTACACAGCAGTACCCAAAGCTAGTTCCAAAACAAACACACTTTCTGTATCTACACTCCCATGGATTTAATTGGCCTGGGGAAGACTTAGGGCATAACACAAAAGTCACAAACTCTTAGCCCTCTGAGGACAGAAACAGATCCTGACATATTTGTCTTTTTGCCCCCGGGTCTTACATAGGCTGACACACAAGAACCACTTGACAAATGTGTGTAGGAAAAAAAATGGAGACCACTGCTTAGGAAGCCATAGACTCTCTGACATTGGAAGTAATTGAGCAAGGACAGGTCACCAAGTATGAGAGATGCTGTAGGAGTAACTTTTGCACAAGCAAGTAGACAGAGGATATCCAAGTCTCCTCCCTCCTGAGAATGCGTGGTTATAAGAAAACCGTCATCTTACCTTTCTTTCTTCTGCCTGGAGCATCTAACATGTCCTTAAAGAGCTCACCTGGGTGCTTGGCTCTAAGATGTAAGAACATACAGGGAAATAAAACCTCTCACGTTCCAGGCCAGGCTGTCTCTGTCCTCCAGCCTGCCTCCAAGCTCAGGTCAACCACGGGCCCCCAGAGAATGTCACCTGACCTGGAAGCCTGACTTCAGTCAACACAGAAGTATTCTGTGGGCTCCTTAGAGCTTTACCTCTCAGACACTAAAAGTCACCTGGAGGGTTTGTTACTATGGGCATTCTGGATCAAGAGGTTTGGGATGGAGCCTGAGATTCTGTCTTTTCCACAAGTTCCCGTGGGTGGCAGCTGTTAGGCTGCTGCTGCTGATGGCGATGGTGATGATGGTGATGGTTGACCACTGGCCGTGTGTTTAGTAGCATGGCCTTAGCAGATCTGCAAAGACAGACACACTGGAGTCTGTGAGAGAGTCACCAATTCACTTACTTGAAGGTGGAGGTAGAGCAAAGAGGACTCTCGGGTGTGGCCTAAGGTCAATTATGTAACTACAGAGCAGATCTAGCGCTGGGGTAGGGCCACAGGTGAGAGCCACATCCAGGAGGCAGCCGATCAGAAGCACACAGGCAGTGGCAGAACTCCCAGATCTCAAGTGCCCCAGTCAGGAGAGGGAGCCGTGCTGTCTCCCTCCTGGGCCCGCCAGGCCTCTCCCTCTGAGGCGAGTGTCACGTAGGTGCCTGTCTGGACTAGACAAGGGCACGACTCTGCCAGGCCTCAAATGAAGAACCTTCCTACTACGCTGTGGTTGGAAAGAGGGGCTGGTCAGACAGTGGTGGAGACGCACAGAACAGAGAACTGTCATGGCTGGCACACGTGTTGCTTCACTCCCCCGGTCCCCTGGCTCCATGTGAGAACTCCAGGCCTTTGGGTGTCAATGGGGCATTCATCTATGACCTGAAGTTGATAATATTCTGTTCATGTGAATTTTCAAGCCTCAAGGGCGTGACCTCTGAACTTGGCCCAGCCTAGAATTACCAGGCAAGTGCAGGTTGCTCTACATACAGAAAGTTCCGCCTCCCTCTTCTTCTGATTGGCAGGAAATGGCACAGGAACCAGGAATCTTACTATCATCAGCATGAATTTTACACAGATATATGTTAAAATCCTGACTCTGCCACTTACCAGGTGTGTGGCCCCTGCCAAGCAGCTTCCCCTCTCCGAATCTTAGGTTCTTCATCTATAGTATGAGAAAATATTAACAGCTATAGCTATTGTGGAGAGAAGTACCTACTCCCTCAATACCACTGATGTTATCAGCATTTGTAGAATTTGTCAATTAATGCTGTTGTTAAAATAACAGTTTACAGCTGGGCACGGTGGCTCAGCCTATAATCCCAGCACTTTGGGAGGTTGAGGTGAGCGGATTGCCTGAGCCTGCGGGTTTGAGACCCACCTGGGCAACTTGGTGAGGCCTCATCTCT